>NC_068987.1:48896306-48913449 GCF_001194135.2 Octopus bimaculoides | reverse complement strand
GGTGCATAAATTGTCAAGTAAATGAGACGCATCTTTGCCTCCACTGATTCACTTGCAAAGTGTTGAGTAAAATTATTTCGTTGCAGACCTCCTATGAGTCTTTTTATTATCACTGCGACACATAGTCCCCAGTTGGTAACATTGATTTCAAGGCCTTCCCAGATGAGAGACTGGCATTCCACTTAATGTCTATGTTCCATGCTGGCATGGATTGGAGAGTTATTAATGTAGAAATATGGTATCGTAGCTACTAACAGTTGAGGGTTGCGTAGTCTAGACGGCATTTTTAGATTTCATTATTCTCTTTAACCCGGGCAAAGCCGGGTATTTCTGCTAGTATATATATAAAGAGAGAGATACACTCTCAGACATCCCGTTTTCATATCTGAAACAGATGTGATTGTGGAATGAGAGGAACACAATTTTCTTTACTGCAAGATTATTTTTCGTTTTATTTCATTGTTGTTAACGATTTCATGGTGGCAGTGACAGCAGCAGGGTGGTAGTAGTAGTAGTAGTAGTAGTAGTAGCAGCAGCAGCAGCAGTGGCAGCAAGGGTTGTACAAGGTGTGTGTTAGATAGACACTCACAAAAGACAAGAATTTACAAATGAGTAGACTCTCTTCATTTGTATTTCATTTTGTTATTTTATAATTCTTTAAGCCAAAAATAACTCGAGTGATGGTGGCATTGAATTACCACAGCAAAGGTCTTGGACTTAGATTCATTCCATTGCAGGTGTTTTTGTGTATTTGAGAAACTGCTCTCTATTTTATGTTTCATTACACCTGGCTGTCAAGAATAGACACCATATCATCTTGCTATATTACTTTTACCCAAGATAGACTGGTAGCCTAATGAGGGGAACACTTCTCTCTTGTCTGCTTAAAACTATATAGCCATGTAGAGAATTGATGTATAACCATTACAAAATAAATCCACTGTAATTATGAGCTCAGTTATAACAGGTTATTAAATTCCAACACATTATTATTGCAGTAAATCTAGATGGAATTGACTTCCATGTATATACATAATCAACTGAAATTATCTTCAAGAGCAGCCTATTTAGAATAAAAAAGCAGAATCTTGATGTGGTTTTATTTTAGTAGAGCTCAACATAAGAGAGCAAATATATCCTTTTGATTAAGAGCTCTATTGATATCTAGTTATTATACTCCAACATGTTATTACATTGCGATAAATCCAGGTGGGACTGACTTGCATATATATATATATATATATATATGTAATCAGTTAAAATGATCTTTAAGGGCAACATATTTAGAGTAAAAGCAGAAAAGTATAAATTTCATGTATAGTTCATATTTTAAATGTGGTCAACAGCTGTTTCATTCAGATAAGCATTAAATGTATAATTATGTAATTGTGATACATAATTAATTTGAATTAAATTAATTCAAAAGTATTTTAGCCTGAATCATCGACGATATTGTGTGTTCTGTTAATCAGAAAATTGTTTCTATGTACTGGTCATTAAAAGTTCTGTTGGATTGACAATAGGATGTGGGAGGCATATAAAATATTTATATGTTTATAACTCACTTTAAATTTTCAAAGATTTTTCACTAAAACTTTTCACCAAATCCTGAATTTACTTTTCCCAGAATACTTATTTTTAGACCAATTCAGAAGAACTACTTGGGCTGGTATGGCTATGAAAATCAAATTTTCCACTCAAGATTGCCTCACAACCTACCCACATGTCTCCAGTCACAAAAATGTAAAGTTTAAAAAAAAAACACACACCCACATACATATAGATATACATATATGAGGAGATGCTGAAAAGTTCCTGGCATTGGGTAAAAGAAAATACAGGAGGATCAGTTAATTATGATTTTATTCAACATATTCCCCTCTCAGATTCACACACTTATTGCAGTGTCCCTTCAGTTTTTCTAAACCCTGTAAAAAAACTCAGAAGTTTGGGCCTCCAACCAGGCCTTTCACAATACCCTTAAAGCTACAAATTTTTCAGCACCTCTTTGTACATGTTTCAACTTAAATATTCATCATGTATCCCTTGTGCAAGAAGTTGGTCCCTGTGATCTAGCTCTGCCCTGTGATGAGTTCACTTTCCCTCAGAAGTTCCCTTTCATGCATGGCACCCCAAACCAGTGTCTCCTACTGGAGCTTTGGGTCAACCTAGGCCTTGTTAGTGGGTTTGCGAGATGAAAACTGAAAGAACCCTATCATATATATATGTATGTTTGTATGTATATAGATAGATAGATAGATAGGTGTGTGTGTGTATGTATTCTTGTCTCGACATCATGTGATGAGTGTAAACAAGTATAACTATCATACAAGTGATGTTCGTTTCTGTTCTTCATTGAAAAACATGTCTAGTCATGGGGTGATATTTTCTTGCTTGGAAACAGGTGAGGGTTGGCAACAGGAAGGGCATCCACCAAAGAAAATTTGCCTCAGTAAATTCCACTTGACTCATACAAGCATGGAAAAGTTAACATTAAACAATGATGATGACAATGGTGATTAATTCTGATAAGGAAATAAAACAAGGGAGATAACCCTGGAATTTGAATTTCCTAAAATTAATTAAATAGAAAATTAAGACGGGAATAAGTCTGGTCTTTAAGTAGTGCAGTGACAACTAGACATTTTTCAGCATTATTAAACCTCAAGAGTAAAACATAGACTAAACTTACTGATAGATCTTTGAATAACTAAAAGGCTAACTCCCCCCTCCTTTTTTTTTATTATTATTTGTTATACAGAAATCAAATATTAATTAGAGTGAAATTATTGAAGATAATCAAAAAATCAACAAATACTTGGGAGATGAAAAAAAAAATTGTGATTTTTTTTTTTTTTAAAGTCAATATGGATAAGCTATTAGTATCTGGCATATATAACATCAAATTCTCTTCATATTTTGTAAGCTGTTTGTTTTCTTTTTTAGGTGGGGTATTATGATACTTGAAGTGAAAGCAAGAGAGAGAGAAAGATATTAATACATACATATATCTATATAGATAGATAGATAGATAGATACAAATACACACACACACATAACTCACATACACTTATACTCCTACCCATGTTTTAAGACGCTAGAATTCTATTTCAGTGATTCAAAAGGAATGTATGTTAAATAGACTCATCATTGAAGTATTTCAACAGGTCATTTCATATGTTATCCTCTTTACTTATTACTTACAAAGTTTATATAGAAATACTACTACTACTACTACTACTACTACTAATAATAATAATAATAATAATAACAATCATAGCTGTTGTATTAAACAAAGAGTGGGAGTAAAAGTAGGTTTCAATATCAAGAATTAAAATATGATCAACTAACCTTTTTTTTATTATTATTTTAAACTCCCTCTTTAATATAAACAAAAGATCACTGTTATTGTTTCTTATTGTTTACATTTGTCTATCTTTGCAAGTATAAAAGAATCTTTTAATTAACAAGAAGCAGAGTTAAAATGCTATACAAATGGGAGATGTTTCTCTTGAATTCTGCTTTAGACAGAGCCAATGAAATTCATTTCAGTGTGGTTGGTTAACTGTGAAGTCAAAGCTATTATTGTTTATAAAGCAATGATCAAAGAACACTTGATTTTATGCATAGTAGAAACGATATTTGGGATTTAAAAATCCTAGGTCTTCAGTTCATATCTAGTGTATTCTAACTGTTTCTAAATAGCCCTGGTCAGCTCTGCTTTGAAAGATCTATAGCATAGCAGTAACTGATTATAAAAACAAAATAGCTGAGTGAATGTAATGAGTGAATGCGAGTATTTTGTCCTGTGTCAGACTGTTTATTCAATTCTACTCATATCAGTTCATCTAGCAGACTGGAATAGGTGTATCAAAATTGTTTTAAAAATTTTACCTGTATAATTCCCAAATAATTTGATAGTAGATATTTTCTCTTAAAACTCCTCTTTCAGTTCTGTATCCTGTAAATACAAACCTTTATTAATTGAAAGTTTTTACTTGATTGCAGGTATATAAAAATTATATTAACCCTTCTGTTTTATTTATATATTTTATTAACATATTTCAGCTGAAATACACTGTACTTTTGTTTCAATTAATTTTGAAAATAATGAAGAACTTAGTAAAATAACTTTGTCATTATTAAGCTGTTGTTTGGAACAAAATAATATGGAACTTTGACAAAAGGTTTAACTCTTTTTTTTATTTACATATTTCTATTAAAATGCTCTGCTTTTGACCCAATTTATTTTAAACATAATGATGAATTTAGTCAAGTAACATCATCATCATCATCATCATCGTTTAACCTCCGCTTTCCATGCTAGCATGGGTTAGACGATTTGACTGAGGACTGGTGAAACCAGATGGCTACACCAGGCTCCAATCTGATTTGGCAGAGTTTCTACAGCTGGATGCCCTTCCTAACGCCAACCACTTAGAGAGTGTAGTGGGTGCTTTTACGTGCCACCAGCACGAAGGCCAGTCAGGGGGTACTGGCAACGGCCACGCTTGAAATGGTGTATTTTACGTGCCACCTGCACAGGAGCCAGTCCAGCGGCACTGGCAACGAATTCGCTCATTGTCCATAATTAATCTGGTGCTTGAAACAAATTACTATGAAATTTTTATGGAAGAAGGTTTTAATTTTAGCTCACTTTAAAGCAGGAAGTTTGCATTATAGAACCAGGATGTCACAGGTGGGTCAGTATCAAAATGGTAAAAGCATTATATGCTTTACAGAAAACTTATTTTTGAAAAACACAAAAACAAATTAAAGAAAAAGATAATTATTTTATAAACACTCACTGACATTTTTTCTGTAGATCAGAATTTGACAAGTTAATTATTTTCATTTGCAATTTAAGGCCAGCAGAAAAAAAATAATGTTGATATTATATATTTTTCTTTTTATTATTTAGCGTTGCTTTCTTTAATATTTGGCCACCACACATGTTTTTTTATTTATCAGTAGAAATGAAGGGATTCTGAAAATTTTATATTTGTGCTTTAGTATATTACTGACCACAATATAATGGTGGATTTGGTACAAAAAGTTGGGAACATGGATAAGCACTTTACTGTTTCAAAATTAGTGCCTACTTACTGTTCAAAATTAAATTTCTGTTTTTATACTTTTATCTTTTACTTGTTCCAGCCATTAGACTAGGGCCATGCTGGAGCATTGCCTTGAAGAATTTTTAGTCGAATGAATCAACCCCAGTATTTTTTTTTTAAGCCTGGTACTTATTCTATCAGTTCTTTTCTCTGAACTGCTAAGCTACAAGGACTTAAACAAACCAACACAGGTTGTCACGCAGTGGTGGGGGGACAAACTCAAAGACACATACACACATAGATATATGTGTATCTATTTATATGTGACAGGCTTTTTGCAGTTTCTGTCTACTAAATCCACTCATAAGGCTTTGATCAGCCCAAGGTTATAGTAGAAGACACCCAAGGTGTCATGTAGTGGGACTGAACCTGGAACTAAGTAGTTGAGAAGCAAGCTTCTTACCACACAGCCATGCCTGCACCTATTAATAAAAAACATTTCGTGTTTATGTATAGCTGTAGGTGCAGACATGGCCATGTAGTTAAGAAACTTGGTTCTCAACCATGTGATTTCTGGGCTCAGTCCCATCTGGCAAGTGCCCTCTACTATAGCTCTGGGCTTACCAAAGCCTTATGAGTGGATTTCATAGACAGAAATACAGACATTTGAAGAATTCTGTTATACCCTAGCATGACTACAGTCTTTAGGCTGGAAGACATTATAAGTATATGTACTCTCCTCCATATATATATATATATATATATATATATCACTCTCCTCTCACACTTCTGTGGATGTGTCCACCCACACCTCCCCATCCTCAGTCCATATTCTCTCTTATACTTACCTTCTACATTGATAGTATGCTTTGACACCTCATCACTACCATCTTATCTCTCTTCCCAGCTATTCCCACCCATCTCTATATAATGCGAGGTAGCCATATATCTCTTCTGTAGTAAGACACCTGTGCCTGTCTTTTTGTCATTCTTTAACCGCTCAATACCTGGCATTGAGCTACCTCCCCTCTATTACAACCCTACTCAGTTGAGGTGCTGGGGTAGATCTTTTTCTTTGTCTTGCAACTTATTTGGTGACCTCACTTATGCCTGTACATTCTGTAAGGTAGTTGGCATCAGGAAGGGCATCCTGCCCTAGAAATGATGCCAAAGCAGACAATGGAGTTTGGTGTTGTCCCCTGGCTTATTGGATATGTATGTGTGTGTGGAGATGGGTGCCTCTTACTTGTAACATTGCTTGATAGTTGTACACAAATGTCACTGCCGTACAGGTAATGTCATTCATTTCCAATATTCTTCAAAAACATGGCTTGTTCATGGAGAAATATTACCTTGCTTAGAAATAGGTGAGATTAACCATATAAGGATGGAAATAGGTGAGGGTTGACCACATGAATTATTATTATTATCATTATTATTACGATTATTAATATACTGGGGTGGAGAATGATAAAAATGTGTGTAGTAATACAGCTGGGTCAAGATATACTGTCATTGTGAGGATAAAAAAAAAAAAATGAAAATTATTTTGCATTGTTATCAGCCAATGAAAATTGTTTGAAATTAGTATCAACCAATCAAAATTGTTTTATGTTGGTATCAAGCTATCAAAATCATTGACTAGTCAAGAACACAAGAGATGCTTTCATTCACAACTTAACCAAAATTTTTCCTTTTTCCCCAACATCTCCCATATCTTCTGGTTCCATCCCAAATCATCATCATCATCATCGTGCCTCCAAATTCAACCAATCATGTTTCTTTACTATTTGCTGCCAACAACAATATATTCACCATCTGCTTTAGTTCCAGTTTTACATTCAACAGATGAATCAGTCCACTCTGCTTTTTTTCCATTTTTCTCAAACATAGGTGCAGGCATAGTTCCATTGCACATCACCTTGAGAAAGTGTCTTCTACTATAGCTCAGACCAACCAGAGCCTTGTTGATAGAAACTGAAAGAAACCTGCTCTGTGTGTGTGTGTGTGTGTGTGCATGCGTGTACCTGTGCATGTTTGTACATACTCTTGTCTTGATGTCATGTGATGACTATAAATGAGTACTTACATGTCTGGCCATGGAAACAGGTGGAAACAGGTGTGGGTTTACTACAAGAAGGGCATCCTGCCATAGAAAATCTGCCTCAGCAAATTCCACCTGACCCATGCAAGCATGAAAAATGGGTGTTAAATGATGATGATGATGATGAAACTAAATCATTTGCTTCATGAAACCATTGCGTAAATGTTGATATGTCTCCAAATCTGCTAGAATCCCCCCAAGAGGCCATTCTTGGCTGTAGTTCCATGGTTGTGAAAAAGATAAGATAATAAATTTGTGTCAAGATAAGGTGCTACCATATATCACAGGAAACATTTCCAAATAACTGATACCTATTTCCAACAAGTGGGTGATATGAGGCAACATAGAAGAAAGTATTTCTGCCTAAAAATACAATGAACTGCCATTGTTAGATATGAACATACATTGCATAGTAAGAAGTTTGCTTCTCAATCACATGACTCTGGGTCCATTTTCACTGTGTGGCACCATGAACCACATGGTTCTAGGTCCATCCCCATTTTGTGGTATCTTCCATTATATCTCCAGACCAACTAAAGCTTTGTGAGTGCATTTGGTGGATGGAAATTGAAAGAAGCCTGTCATATGTATGTGTGTGTATTATAATATTTCTGTTGAAATACAGTGCTTTTATTTCAATTAATTTTGTAAATGATGCAGAATTTAGTAAAATAATTTTGTCATTATTAAGCTAGTGTTTGGAACATAATTGAAATGAAATTTTGATGGAAGATTTTAATTTAGATCACTTTACAACTGGAAGTTTGTATCATACAACCAAGGGTAGTCTCGGGCAGGTTTGTATTAAAAGGATTAAAACTTCCAATGCCACATCCCCTTTCAAAGGATCTTTGTCTTGCAAGTTATTTAGTGACCCTGCCAGCACTGGTGCCACGTAAAAAGCATTCAGTCCACACTGTAAAAAAAAAAAACCATGCCAAAACTGACCTCGCTTGTGCTGGTGTCCCATAAAAAGCACTCAGTCAACTCTGCTGAATGGTTGGTGTCATAAAGGGCATCCAGCCTTAAAACCCTTGCCAAAACAGACAGCAAAGCACTGTGCAGTCTTCTGTCTAGCCAGCTCCTGTCAAACTGTTCATCCCATGTCAGCATGGAAAGCAGACGTTAAAGGATTAAAACAGGCAGTTTGTATTATAGAAGCAGGGGTGTTGTCAAGCAGATTGATATCAAAAGGGCTAATCAGCAATGGTAGCTAAGAACAAGTAAATTTTATAAAGACCTTGATAAAATATAAATGCTGTGTATTGTCTTCATCAATGTTGGGCACTGCTAACATATCAAGAGGAGTAGTATAACTGTTGACATCATTTTAATGTTCACCTTTTCGTGCTTGCGTAAGTTAGATAGAATTTGTTGAGGCACCTTCAATGTCACATCCCCTCTCAAAGGATCTTTGTCTTGCAAATGACTTGGTTACCCTACCAGTGCTGGTGCCACATAAAAAGCATCCAGTCCACACTGTAAAGTGGTTGGTGTTTAGAAGGGCATCCAATTATAAAAAAACAGCATGCCAAAACTGACCTTGCCTGTGCTGGTGCCATGTAAAAAGCACTCTGTCCACTCTGTAGAGTGGTTGGTGTTAGGAAGGGCATCCAGCCATATAAACCCCTCCAAAACAGACAGCAAAGCATAGTGCAGTCTTCTGCCTAACCAGCTCCTATCAATCTTCAGCCTATGCCACCTACCCATAGAAAGAAGACATTAAATGAGATTTTCTATGATTACATGCTCTTCCTGTCACCAACCCTTGCTTGTTTCCAAGCTACATGTCAGGATATGGAAACAAAGGGCATGACTTGTGTGACAGTGACACTCATTTACAACTATTGCACTATATCAAGATAAGAAGACACAAGCACACACACAGATACATACAAATATAAATTAAATGTTTTTAGAAAATATTCTCGATACTGTCATAATAGTTAAAGAAAGATTTTCTTAAATTGAAATATCTTTAAAAAAACAATGTCACAAACCTTAGATACATATGTTTATATACATATGGAAGAAAAAACATAAATAGGTTATGGATCACTACAGCTGTTTCAGATGCATTTTTTACTGATGATCAAACTGATTACATCATAAAAAACAATGTTAGATAAACAGACAGATATAATGGGCTTCTTTCAGTTTTTGTCTACCAAATTCATTCACCAGGCTTTGATTGGTCTAGATCTACAGAAGAAACTTGCCCAAGGTGTCACACCTTAGGCAAATGTTTTCTACTGTAGTCCTGGGCTAACCAAAAACCTTGTGAATGGATTTAGAGATTGAAAGAAGCCCATCTGAGAATTCAATGACATAGTATCATTTTTGATTGATTTTCATTTCTTGTTTCTACAACCTGAACTTTCCCTCTTGAGTTTGAGAAAGATTATGTAATTGTTAGCCTGAAATATGTCCTAGGGGTCTCATTACAGTCATCAACTTAAAAGTTGCTGCCCCAGCATGGCTGCAGTCCAATGACTGAAATTGGTAAAAGAGTATACCCTGAAATGTTATTAGTTCAAATCTTTTATCTTGGTCCAATTACCATTCTTTGACTACATGTCACTGTTATTATACACACTGCTCTGTTCGGAACTTTCTTCTTATTTCTTCCCCTCCTCACTCATATAGACTGTTATACTTTGCAACCTTCTCTCTTTTTGTTTCTCATCACCACTGTGTTTCCTCTCTCTCATTCTCTTTCACACACACACACACTCTCTCTCTCCCTCTCTCTCTCATACACTCTTTTATTGTTCCTTCCTCACTCATATGAACTTATAAATTACATCCTTCTCTTTTGACTTCTCATCACCTCCCTCTATATTTCTCTCTCTCTATATCTCTCACCTACCCATACACTCTGTTTTTCTCTTCTCTCCCTTCTTCACCATATTTTCTTGCAATATGCTAACTTGTAACAGTTCCAGCTCCACATTCAGGTTATTTTTTATTTTTTATATACAATTGGCACAAAGTTGAAGGGAAAGCGGTACATTCAATTATACCTATCCCTCCAATAGGCACTTATTTTATTACCCCATCCACCCCAACCCCTATCCACCCTTGAAGGATGAAACATAGATTTCACCCCACCCCCACCTCCATTCCTTTTCCTGACAGCATTAAAACCCAAGTTGTAGAAGGAAATAAGGAGAAATAAGCAAAATACCACAAGCCATTTAGCTTGACACTGTTGTTGTTGCTACTGTTCTATCACCCTTTTTAACTGTATCAACGACCTGCTAGAAATAACGGCCAAATCTCCTCTCAGATCATGTTGCTTACATTCTTAGAATTAAAAAGAACATCGAAATAATGTAATTCTTGATACACTGTGGCTGAAAACAAGACAGGATGGTCTCAGTTGAAGGTGTCTTCGATCATAGATCTGCTTTATCAGTGCTTGCTTGACAAGTGTACCATACTGGGGTACCACTGTTGAGTATTTTAGTCTATCATATCAACTCTAGTACTTATGTTGGTTTGATACTTATTTTAAGTGATCTTATTTGTCAAAACTAACTGATGAGATTTTGTGGGATACTAACATAAGTTCAAAAATTGGTAGACCCATGTTAAATCTTATGTCCAGCTAGAGTCAAGGAATGATGATTGTCGGACTGATGATGCTTATTGCAGCAGAAACACACGGACACAGCTGTCCTAGGACAATTACTGGACTGATGATGCCTTTGGAGTCAGAAACATGGACACAGCTGTCCTCTTGTCTCCAGGAAAAAGAAAAAAAAAAAAAACTTTTCCTTAATGATATGTTAATTTTGGAGAATTAGTGATTCTATGAGATTATTTCCCTTTTTCATTCAGAAGAGGCTGCAATTGCTGTTAGGTGTTTGTTTATTTTCTTTCTTGAGGTGAGGCTAGTTTCCATAAATTAAGAATCTTTGTTGTTCAAATACATGCCACAGGATAATTCTAAAACATTGGAGCATGACACAGTCCTTCAGTTCATCAGATTCTGTTGAATCCTCCAACTCATGCCAAGATGAAAAGTGGATATTAACTGATGATGATTTTGTGTGTGTGTGTGTGTGTGTGAAAAACAAAGAGAAATACAGGTATATCAAACACAACATAAATTCCTGATTTATTAAAATTATCACTGCCTCTGGACTGTATATCAGAATTACAATGGCAGTGTGTGTGTGTGCGTGCGTGTGCACATGCATGTGTGTATGTGTGTGTATACACACACACACAAACAAACAAATGTAGGCATGGCTGTGTGGTAAAAAGTTTGCTTCCCAGCCATATGGTTCTATGTTCAGTCTCACTGCATCCTCTATTCTAGCTGTAGACCAAGCAAAGACTTGTGAGTGGATTTTGTAAACGGAAACTGAAAGAAGCCCATCATGTGTCTGTGTTTGTCCCACATCAATGTTCAACTAAAAAAAGTCTTCAAGGCAGTGCCTGTGCGTGGCCACAGCCTAATAACTGAAACAAGATAAAAGATACATTTGGCTAAGATCAAAGTATACATGTGTGTGTGTGCACGCGCACACATACACACACACATACATACATACACACAATAGGCTTCTACGGTTTCCTTCTACCAAATTCCACTGGCAGGACATTGGCTGTGTGTGTGTGTATGTGTATAGTTATTACATGTTTGTTTAATTCATTTATTTTGTTATGACTAAAGAACTTTTTGTGGGTCAATAATTATTAAAAATCTTTTACTTTACTCAGAACATTATTAATTTAGATATTTTTGTTAATAAAAAAAAAATGCTTATCTGTGATATGGAATTTTTTTTTACTTCTTTGATTATTATATATGGGATATTCATTTCTTAGCTGATGTAGGCTTTTTTTTTTCATTTTTCATAAGAGTCTGTTTCCTCTTGTGTTCACCTGCTGGTTGACTGCAAGCAACAATTAGTTGTTTGGCTGGCTCACTTACTAAATAAATACATACATGCTACTATACTCAGTTGTTTCCTTCCCAAGAACTGTTAAGAAAGGGTGGTGATGGGGGTCTCTGATATTTGATCTCTCTTACCCTTCAAAGGACATAAACTCATGTCTATGAACCAAACCCTTCACTGCACCCCTTTTCTGGCACTACCAACACTACCTTTGTATACTTGCTTTTCAATAATTACTTGCATCGAGGAAAATGAAAGCAATTGTTGACTCATAAACAGACAGAACATTACGTGTTAAAGACTGAAATTGTATATGATACTACCATTTCATACAACCTTCTAGTTACCATATTTCTATTGAAATAAACTATCGTCTTCTTTTTTTTTTTTTTTTTTTTTTTTAATTCTGAAAATATTGAAGTATTTAGTATAAAATAACTGTTGTTATTATTAAGCTGCTGTTTGGAACATAAATTAACATAAAGTTCTGATAAAAAGTTTTAATTCAGATTACTTTAAAACAGGAAGTTTGTGTCACAGAATTAGGAGCATTCTTGAGTAGGTTGGTATGAAAAGTGTTAATACAGAGACTTGATTCATTATAAAGGAAAAGTGTTTTGTTCATATATCTTAACTGGAATAATTTTGAAAATAGTCTGAAATAAAACATAAACAAAATACTTATGTAAATGGGTTTGGTTAGAATTTGTCCCCATTGTTATTTTTGTTTGTTGTTATTTTTCTTAATCATATTCTGCTGTTTCCTGAACTCTAAAAAAAAATTTAAAAAACACTAATATGTAAGTGAAGGAGACAGAGAGACATTGTGGTTTAGTGGAGTGTAAGGGGTGAGGAAAAAGAAATAGTGAGAGTGTGTGTGAGAGAAAGAGAGAGGTTGGCTTTCTACCGTTATTTGCTGCTGAAAGTAGAGGTGTATATACATATGTATATTGACAGTTCTTCTCCTCTCACCCATCCCCCAATATAGTCAGCTGTTTAATAAAAAAAAAAAATACTCAGTTCTATTGCTGCTGTGACTTGAGTGACATACTCAGATTTAGTCCTACTACTGGCATCACCTGAAGTGAGGACTAATTTATTTCCTTCCTAATTGGGCTCACCTCTTGCTAAAACCATGGAGTATATATATAAACATGCTCCGGTAAAAAATTATTTTATTTATTATCATTTTTTTCATAAAATGTTTTTTTTTACTTTTGTTATTGTTTTTTATTAAGTTGTCAGTCCTTCCCACTCTTCAGTTGAATTAATTAATTTTATCAAACAATAACATTTATTTAATTAGCTGGCTTGTTATTCATATACTTGACAAAAAAAAAAATGGCATGATTATTTTTCTCATTTGTTTTCATTTACAAAGCATATAAAATAATATACATCTGTAAATATACATAGCCTTTGTCTTCAGTTATAAAACTTCAATATATATATATAGAGAGAGAGAGTTTGTCTTCAGTTACAAAACTTAAATTGAATAATATATACATGTGTAAACATGTATACTTCTTCAGTTAAACATTTATTAAACTGTGCCACCACATTCCTCTTTTAACCCCTTTTGATAAATTTGGTAGCTTGTAAAATTTCTGATTATTTTGTATGAAGTGTGTTTTCTATTAAGTTAGCAAATAAACTTTTACTATTATACCCATCTCATGGGATAGGTGTAATAGTAAAAATTTATCAATCAAAGATATGTTTTACCTGTATTTTGTATCTTATGTGTACCTTAGATATACCTCTACAAGTTCAAATTCTCTTATCTAACTTATGTCATCAATCTAAATGATTAGATAATATTCCTTTTATAAGAAGACTGATTTTTTTTTCCTAATTTTCTTTTGTTTTCTGTTTTTATTTTGTTTTGTTGATTTTTTTTTGTTTTTACTTTATTTAGATTTATTCCAATTTTGAATAATTTGAAACCAACCCCAGTGATATTCAGTGTCTTGTTTCAGTATTAATCCAGTGTTAATCCTTACTAATTATATCAGGGCTATAACAACAATAGAAAGACTCCTGGTTCTCTTTTAGCAATTTCCTTTTCCACTAGAATGCTATCCACTATCTTTTCCTGTTTTTAATCAATATTATCTAGCTAATTATTTAATTAGCTCTCTCTCTCTCTCTCTCTCTCTCTCTCTCTCTTTCTCTTTCTCTCTCTCTCTTTCTCTCTCTCTCTTTCTCTCTCTCTCTCTCTCTCTCTCTCTCTCTCACCAGGTGTAGAATGACATACCCCAATGCTATAGAAATATTATCTTATCACGTTGATGATTATAATCTGTCTCTTTCCATAGTTTCCTTATTATCACTACCAACATCTGCAGAATCTTTTACCTTGAAAGTCTTTATTTATTCTAGCATAAAGTTACTAATATTTTTAGAAGTGGTAGAACATCAGGAACAGTAGTGAAGTTGGCTAAATACTTAACAGTATCTGATTTTTGTTCCTCTCTGGTTCTAAGTTTGAATATTTCTTGAGGCAGTTTAACCCTTCATCCATCCAAAACTGATTAAAAGTAAAAAGTACCAGTTATATATTGAATTTGTATTAATACCTCTCTAGACACACTGACTCACAAACACCAAACATGTAGCCTTGCACCAGTGTTAGATAGAAACCATTATTATGGCTGGGTAACCATCGAGTCTTTGATCTGATTTCAGTTCATGATTTGAATAATTTCTCTTTACTTAAATCCCAAAATTCTTGAGAAATGTATGTATGTCACAGGAACTTGTTCCCACGTCCTTGAAATTCTTTGGCAATATTTTGTGCAGATGGTAAAGAGGGGTTGATTAGATGTTGTACAATGTCAAATTTAATTGGTTTGTTCATATTTTCATTTTCAAATCCAGCTAGGGCTGATTTTTACCCTTTTTTTTTCTCTCCTGGTTCAGAAGGGAGTACGTTTTACCCCCTTCCCAACTATTAAACTGATTTTTAGTCTGCTTCTATTTTCTTTTATCTGGAAAAAGTGTTTATGCAAAGGAAATTTTTTTTGTTGGAGTTTTGATTTAGAAATCAATCATTTTTACAACTTTTGAATATATTGTATGGCCACAATTCAACGATTGAAACAAGTAAAAGATATATTAAACTTCCATTTATAGATGCACAATCTTCACCCAACTTCCACCTCATATAAAACATTTCCTCATTTCTGCACCCACCCCCCCACTCTAATAACCATATATTGAATACTACTTCACCTTGATCATTTTGACCAGTTCTTAATTATTTTCTATTGATCAATCAAGAAAGGTGCAAATGAATTGAACAAGACATTTACTGAACGAAACATATTGTATTTAGGCTTATCCCTTTCAGTTCTGAATTTAAGTTTTGATGGATCTAACTTTACTTTTCATTCCTCTGGGATCAGTAGTTCAAATCCTACTAAGGTCAACTTTGCCTTTAATCCTTCTCTGTGTCAATAAATAACAAAAAAAGTACCGGTCTGAGACAGTGCATTAGCAGAATTGTAAGAATGTTGGGCCAGGTGCCTTGCAGTTTTTGTTCCAGCTCTTTGCATTTTGAGTTCAAATCCCACTATAGTCTACTTGGTGATATACTTAACCAGTCACCCAGTTTAACACTATCACCTGACAATTTTAGGTGCCTTTAGTGGAGTCAGTACTGTTGCAACCATTTGGGCCAAGTTTCCAGTTTACAGATACCTTCCTCCCTCCCTCTCCTCAATCTCAGGAGCCCTTTAACAGGTTATGGGGATTACTTCCTGACTAAAAGATAAAAAGTATATAGAAAGGTAATTACAATTGTCCTTAACCTTCCCATTTATAATTTTCTTATATATCTATATAAAATCCATTAATCAATACTTTTTGAAAATCCTCTTGCCCCCTGAGATAAAAATAAATGGATGTTTAAAAAAATGTACTCAACTAAGTAAATCTGTATCTTTTGCTGAGAAATGCCAAATTGATCAGAGAATGTAATAGTTTGAATGTCCAAGAACCAAGTGGTTTTATAAAGTTTTTCACTTCAAGAATCAAGTACAACAAATATTTGTATCCAAAATTGTGAATGTGTTTACACATAATGTAGTCCAGGACATTCACATAATATAATTTCTAAGTTTTCTACACTAATGTAATTTGATATCATAAAAGTTTGTGTGTGTATATACACACACATGCATATATAACAACCCCCAACACATTAAAATACACACATGCATACACATAGATTATATGTATATTAACACAAATATATTCAGTTACACATACACAATGAAATTTTACATTATCTTCTCTCAGTATATTCTCTCTTAAATAATTCAGTTTTAAGTTAAAATTTTATTTAAAAAAAGAAAAAGAAACTGAATTGCAACTTTGTTATTAGTTTTCATATTCTTCAGATTTTATCATTTTTGGTCGTTTTAACTTTTCCACATTTGACAAATTTTACATATTATTCTAGCTTTTAGATCATTACCATAAAACAGATTTTAACTGATAAAGAATTTCTCTTCCTCTCTCCATTTTTCACCCCACCCTTCTCTCTCTCCCTCTTTCTCTCTCTCTCATACCATTTTTGGTTTTGCTGTCTTTAGTCTCTAGAACAAGAAGCTCACTAATTAAAAACATGGATTCCATCAAAGATCTTAACATTTCTGCTCTTTAATGAATACCATCTTTTGCAGATTTAGAAATATTGTAGTGTCTTAAAGTATTTAGCCTAGTTCTTCTTGGTTCTGAGTTCAAATGCTGTTACTGTCAGCTTTGCCTTTCAACTTTTTGAAAGCAAATAATTTCTAAGTTAAAACACTGAGCCAGGAGAAACAGTAGATAAAAGACTAAAAAAAAACACTTTACTGTATTTAAGTTCATCTTCTTGATCATGGGTTCAAATAGTACTTAAGTCAATTTCTGACAGTAATAAAATAACTGCAAAATATTTCCTCCTGTTGAGCCTATTATTACATAACAATGTTATATATAGATATATATTACAATTTTAATATGGGATATCATATATATATATAATATATATATATATATATATATATATATATATATATATATAA
>NC_068987.1:48893494-48894688 GCF_001194135.2 Octopus bimaculoides | reverse complement strand
GTAACAGCTGTAAGATTAAACTTCTGTTCATCCTCTAATTCCTTATGTACTTTGTACTTCTATATGTAAACCATGTTGGCAAAATAACATAGTCTGCCATGGACACCTGTGCTTTGGTTCTTTCTTTCTTTTTCTTTTCTTCCTCTCTTTTGTCACTTTTGCTATGAATTAAATTAATGAATTCAACGGGATACACCGTCTGCAAGTAGTTGGGTTCAGCATATTATCCTCCATTTTCTAATTGTTATATATATATATATATATATATATATACTTAATGGTGTGTCATAACATTTTTAACAACTTATCCAGTGTGTTGTGGACTTAAAAAAGTTGAAATTACTCTACTATGTGGTTCCTCACCTTGTTGAAATAGCAGCCAAATTTTCTTCATATCACATTCTGTTGTTTTAAAGAGAGGGACACATTGGAGAGTGTAGTCCTTAGTTCCCTGATTATTAGTAAAAGACAGCTGGAATACATTTAGTCATGCATCTCAATCTCACTGACGTAGCAGTAACAACAAATACCTTATGGTAGTTAATTACATCCCTGTTTTTTATCCAGAAGAGATAAAAGGGGCTTGGTTTAAATCCTAAAATATTTGACACATTTTACACATAATCTTTGAAAGGTAAAATACATTATTGTCTGCTGCTTTATTGTTTCTTCTACTCTACTATTTTATCTTGGGGGCCTTAACCCTTTTGATATCAATTCAGCCTGTGACCCAACTGGGTCTATAACACAAACTTCCTGTTTTAGAGTAATCTAAATTAAAACCATTTGTCAAAATTTCTTGTTAATTTGTTCTAAACTTGGGCGGTGAGCTGGCAGAATCAGTAGCACCACAGACAAAATGCTTAATGGCATTTCATCTGTCTTTACATTCTGAGTTCAAATTCCACCAAGGTTGACTTTGCCTTTCATCCTTTTGAGAATTGATAAATTAAGTACAAGAGTTGATATAAGTGACCCAATCCGCCTCCCCACCAAACTTGCTGACCTTGTGCCAAAATCTGAAATCATCATCATCATCATCATCATCATCATCATCATCATTATTATTATATCCCCTTTCATTCAGTAATCCACTGTGGAGCCATATAACTTCACCCTAGTTTTATTTACTACCCAATGGCTTCTCAGAATTTTCCATATTACTCTCTCTCTCTCTCTCTCTCTCTCTCTCTC
>NC_068987.1:48889984-48893206 GCF_001194135.2 Octopus bimaculoides | reverse complement strand
AAGCTTTAAGTCAGCTTTTTACAATGAGAGCAATGATGATAATAATTAGTCATTTTATTTAAAGTTCAAACACTTAAGTCAATTTTTGATATTTTTGTATAAATCATTTAAGAACAACAAAGCTTTTGCAGAATCATTTGGGACATTGGATGAAAAAAATAATAAATGCTTGTGGTATTTAATTACAGCTATGTCCCAAATTCAAACCTTGTCGAGACCAACCTTGACATTCATCCTGCCAAAGTAGCTACAGGCCTGTCCACTCTCTTCAGGATGAGAAAATTAAGTGACTTTGCCTTTCATCCTTTCAGAAGTTGATAAAATAAGTACTAGTTGAGTACTGGAGTTGATATAATCAACTTACCCCCTCTTTGCTGGCCTTGTGCCACACAAAAATACTTGCAGCACACCCACAGCACTTACATGGCACAAGAGTTATATTACATTAGAATCATATTACATTATGTGAAGGCATGTCATCTAGTGGTTAGGGGTGTTGCACTCATAAATGTTAGATCGTGATTTTGATTTCCAGACCAGTGGTATGTCGTGTTCTTAAGCAAAACACTTCAATTCATGTTACTCCTGTCCTCTCATCTGTAAATGGAAAACTTGTGACGGACTGTTGTCCCAGTCAAGGGGGAATATTGGCCTTCCCACCTAGCCTGTTGGGTGGCATCATTTAAAAGTTGCAACTGTGTGGAGAGGCACATTGTGACCAGCAGTGTGTAACAACATCCCAGAGTCAAGTCAATACAGTGATATTTACATTGTAGTAGTGGTGGTGGTGGTGGTGGTACTTGTAAATGCATCAAACTTCTATATAAAGGTGAAAATTTTGTTCACAATAGGCATGGCTGTGTGGTAAGAAACTTGCATGACACCTTTGGCAGGTGACCTTTACTATAACCTCAGGCCAACCAAAGCCTTGCAAGTAGATTTGGTAGATTGAAACTGAAAGAAGCTCCTCGTATATATGTGTGTTTGTGTTTGTCCCCCAACCACCACTCAGTGCTGGTGTGTTCACATCCCCATAACTTAGCCCCAGCATGGCCACAGTCTAATGACTGAAACAAATTAAGAATAAAAGATATCATTGCTTGAAATTTTTCATGTCACCTGCATTTTTTTTTTCTTCTAATCTTGTAGTCATTAAGAGAGTTTTGGTCAACTCAGCTTAGAAAGTTGACACCACTTCAAATGTGTGTTTGTGCAATCATGAGAGGAGATCAATTGATACAAAGAGAATATGTAGAAGTGGTCACTAACATACATAATATAGTGAACCAAAACATAAATTTTTACTGAATAAAAATCAACTAGAACTAAATTACAATGGAGCCATCTGTCAGCTCTTTCTTAGTAATTAGTGATAAGTTCAAAAACCACCTGCTACCCACCTCCTACACACATACAAGGACACTGCATTCTATTTTTAATTAACTTTTATATAAATTCCTTGTTGTCTCCATTTATTTTCATTAAGATAATGAGTAGTTCTTCTCATTATGAGTGTAATTTCAATAAATTAAAAATGCATATATATCTATATTATGTACATTTGCATCCACTTAACTAGTTGCTTTTTAAGCTTCTGGCATCCTTGAGTATATCTCTTCCTCACTACTAATTCTTTTCAGTGTAATTTAGCTTATAAACATGATGTAAGTTTGGTTTGTTTTTACTCTGAGGGACAGGAGGACATGATGTTCATTTCTTTAAAATAGAGCAGGGAAGTCAAAAAGAAGGAAATGGTTAAAATGTAGGAAACAGTCACTGACATTGCTGAGTTTTTGGGGTTTTTTTTTATTTAATTACTTTAGCTTCATCTTATAATTAATCTTACAACTACATTACTTAAAGATTCTCAAACTGATAATATCCCAGTGAAATATCTGGGCCCTTTCTCTTTTTTATTGAGATGTCACAATTAAATTTGTATCCTTCACTATGGTTTTGGATAACTTACAATGGTTTCTAAACCATTGTAATTTTACTAACCCTTTATATATCAACTCACCTGAAACTGCCCCTGATACTATGATAGAAGCTTTCCTGTTTTGAAGTGATCTAAATTAAAACCTTCCATCAAAACTTTGTATCAGTTTGAGTTCCAAGCACGAGCCCTTTAACGTTGAGTTATTTTATTAAATTCTTCATTATTTTCGAAATTAATTGAAACGAAGGCAGTGCATTTCAACAGAAATATGGTAACAAAAAGCTAAATATAATTGTGTCCATCCTTCCACTGTTTTTTAAGGACAGGAGTTAATCAATTATATCAACCCTAGTACTTGACTGACATTATATTTTATCAACCCTGAAAAGATGAAAGGCAAAATTGACCTCCATGGAATTTGTACTCAGAATGTGAAGAGGTGAATGAAATGCCATTGAGCATTATTCCAATGCACTAATAACTCAGCCAGCTTTCCCTCTTAATGATAGTTTCTAATTTAGACATAAGGCCAATAATTTTGAAAGGAGTGGGTTAATCACTACCAACAACCCAGTATTTGGTTGATACTGAAAGGATGAAAGACAAAGTTGACCTCAACAAGGTTTGAGTTTTGAATGTAAAGACCTGGAAGAAATGCCACCAAGCATTTTGTCCAATGTGCTAACAATTCTGCCAGTTCTCCCTCTTGATTTAGCAAATCCAGACAGATGAAAAGCAAAGGTGACTACAGCAAAATTTAAACCCACAGTTAGTAAGTTTGAATTTACTGTCACCAAGAATTGAAACTGGATTATATACTCTTTCAACCTCACCACAACTACAGTTGGACCTTTTGAAAGACATCTTCTTTTGGATACCTACTCTAGTAGTGATGATGTTCGAATTTATATGAATTGCCCTTTGTCTAAACATCATTTTGTCTATGTGTCCTTTTCTAACTACTTCTTTTCAAATTTTCATATAGTTAGCACCTACAAACCACATCATTCTTCATGTCTTGTTCTTCCTGAATTTAGCTTCACATTCACATTAGTCTGTTCGATTTGCACCCTATCACTTTTATTTGTGATACATTCAGTGTGGTCCATTGCACATCTCTTTCAACTCTTGTATTCAGCAGTTGTTCAACATTTTTTTTTCAATTCACATTAAATATTCATACCAATGGTTTTCAACAGCTTGTTGTTCAGTGTCCCCTATTTACTATATGACATTTTATAGATGCCCCTGCTCTGTGGTTTTTTTCTTTTTTTTTTTTTTTT
>NC_068987.1:48871088-48889974 GCF_001194135.2 Octopus bimaculoides | reverse complement strand
TTTTTTTTTTTTTTTTTTTTTTTAGTGGGGTGGGGATAACAGATTATTTCATTCAAACAGAAGCTAAGTTTGCACAGTTGTTTATTATCCATATTTTCTTATACTATTTTATCCAGCAAGCACCTCTAACTCTTTTGATACCAACCTGCCTGAAACTACCCTTGGTTCTATGATACAAATTCCATTTAAAGTGATCTACATTAAAACTTTCCATTAGAATTTCATTTTATATCCCACACACCAGCTTAATTATGATAAAATTATTTCTCCTAAATTAGTTAGTCTTTTCAAAATTAATTGTAGCAAAGGTAGTGTATTTCAAAAGAAATATAGTTACAAAAGGGCTAGATATTTATATGGATTAGTACCAGCTATCTTTATCTTATATCTTGCTTCACTCATTAGACTGCAGCCATGCCAGGACACACTGCCTTGAATTTATTTTTAATCAAATGAATTGACCCCAGTACTTATTTTTCAGCTTGGTACTTATTCTATCGGTCTTTTTTTGCTGAACCAATAAGTTACAGGGATGCAAGCACACCAACACCAGTTGTCAAGCAGTGGTGATTGGCACAAACAGACAGAAAGACACACACACACACACACACACACACACACACACACATATATATATATATATACACACACACACACACACACACACACACACACACACACACACACACACATATATATATATGTATATATATATATATACACACACACACACATACACATGATCGGCTTCTTCCAGTCTCCATCTACCAAATCCACTCACAAGGCTTTGGTTGGCTTGAGGCTACAGTAGAAGACATTTGTCCAAGGTGCCATGCAGTGGGACTGAGCCCGGAACCATATGGTTGGGAAGCAAGCTTCTTACCACACAGCCATGCCTGTGCTTATATTTAAATATGTTTAAATATTCATGAAAGAACTTTGGTAATGAAATTATATTGGACATTGGTACATCTCAAGTCAAGTTTCTGCTCACTGATACCACAATATATCCTCAGTAATGCACCTTTTTTCTTTCTTTCTTTTCTTCTGTATAAATGTGTTGAATAGAGGAAAACTTTCCCTGAACTGAAATCGCAACCTTACTACAGTTAGCACTTGTATCTATTTTTTTTTACATTAACCTTTTTATAATCATATTTCTAATTAAATGCACTGCCTTTGTTTCAATTGATTTTGAATATAACGAAAAATTTAATAAAGTAGCTTTGTCATTATTGAGCTAGTATTTGGAAAATAAATTAACATGAAATTTTGATAGAAGGTTTTGATTTAAATCTCTTTAAAACAGGAAGTTTGTTTCATAGAACCAGAGATTGTCTGAGGCAGATTGGTATCACAGAAATTAACTCAAGAATTACTCCTACATTTGAAATCAGAAGTGTTAATTAACCTATTAAATGATATCATTTATTACTTACAAAGAATGAAGTAGAATCATTGAATTGGAAAAAATTGTTAGAGCATTGAATAGGAAGCTACACAATATTTTTTCAAATCCTGCCAAGACCAATATTTTATTTCTTTTTCTGGGTGTGGTTGATAAAAAAAAATACCAATTTGTGACAGAACTCTAAGTTTTGATTGGCAGAACGATAAGAACATTAATCTGGATGCATTGTAGTATTTGCTCTGGCTCTTTGCATTTTGAGTTCAAATCCTGATAAGGTCTACTTGGGTCATAGACTAAATTTGCCATTTTAACATCACCACCTGGTTCCTTGGTGCCTTCCCTCCTGACTAAGTAGTAAATTTTATCTATTTTTAACTTTTATTTGCAAGAAATAATTGCATAAGCCAAGAAGAAAGTCTCTATGTGATCATTTGACCTGACAGAAATAGTAGCCGCATCTTCCTCAAATAACATTCTTCCATCTTGTATAAAGTAAGGACACATGAAATAATACAATCTAAGATACACTGCCTTTAGTAAAAATGGAATAGTTATATCTGGAATGCTTTTAATTCATGATATGATTGATTTGGGCTAACCTGGGGCTAAACAACAATATAATGGTTTCTGTCCAATTACCATTGGTTTATTACGTGTAGTTGCGTGGTTTGCTTTCCAGCTATGTTGGTTCAGTCCCAGTGCATAGCATCTTGAGTAAGTGGCTTCTATGAAAGCCTTGTGTATAGAGTTGGAGACAAACTGAAATGCCTATTGTGTGTGTGTGTGTGTGCACATGTGTACGTATGTGTGGGTGCCCTTGCCTTGATATCTTGGAGTGCTGACTAAGGTATCACCGCCATACAAGTAGTGTTGTTTGTTTTCGGTCTTCCATGAAAGCATCTCTGGCCTTGAGGAAATATTACCTTGCTTGGTAAACAAGAGAAAATTGGCAGCAGGAAGTATATCTAACCATAGAAAATCTGCCTCAACAAATTCCTTCTAACTCAGGCAAGCATAGAAAATTGATGATAATTGGTACATTCAGACAAGTTTCACCTGATCTGGTGTCATGTTTTACCATATGTGTACTTTATCTCTTATGCTATTAATTTCTATGATAGTCTATACTCCTCTGAATTTTGGAACTCTCTACCAGACACCTTTTAAACACACCTCCCTTCTGTTTATTACTATTATTATGTCTCCTATCCCAAACCTCATTCTGATATCTACATCACCCACCTGTGAGACTCCTCCTACTTCTCTGTAGTTTTCTTTCATTCAAAGGTTGAACGTTTTGGACCTAACTGATCCTTCTTTTCCTCTTTCTTGAACTAACTGATAAAGACTTAAGTGGTAGGAGGGGTAACATTGTTAACGTAACGAGTCCCAAAAATATATTTAATGAATTACAATTACACCCATAGTTAAGACAAAAAGTCATTAGCTTTGATGATATGATTCTGGTCAAAGAAAAGCAGGAAAATGATACCAAGACACTAATTGATTAAAAATAGATTGTGATGGGGAATGCACTGAATTGTAAGTCTGATCTTTGTCAAATATGGTGACAGCTATCAATATGTTTTGGTCTTATGCAGCCTCCTGGTGGTGTTTGTTTTATTTAACATCTGTTTTTTTCTATGCTAGCAAGGCTTTGATAGGATGTAAGGGATTCTATGGCCAGATGCACTTCTTGTCACCAACCCTTACCTGTTTTTCAAGTAAGCTAGCTGATAATTTGTTGTCTGGAAATTTTAACAAATGTCACTATTTGCAGCTTGTTGCAAATGATAACATCACTGTATGTGGCCATAGCTCAGACACATATACACATATATTTATACACGCCTGCATACATGCATACATATGTACATTCATATGCATGCTTGTGTGCATAAATATATGTATATATGTACATACATACGTACGTACGTACGTACGTACATACATACAGTAAATAGACGAAAAATTAAGATCGTTTGTATATAATTCTCTTCAGTGTTATGATTGTTTCAAATATCTAGAGGAACTGTTTCCTCACTTTACAATAATTTGTATACATAATTAATCAATTAATGGAACAGTTAACCCTCAACTGTTCTCCTCGCATGGAGTGCTGACTAAGGTATTGGCATGGATTTCTTCAATCCTTATTTTCTATCACTAACACACATATACAATGAGCTTCTTTCAGTACCTATCTGTAAAATTCCTTCACAAGGCATTGGTCATCCTTGGCCTATATTAGAGGACACTTGCCTGAGGTATCATACATTGGTATTGAACCTTAACCCAAATGAACTTCTCAGCCTCACCGCAATCCCAGCACTTTATATGTCAATAAAATGTACACAACCCTAAGTCCTGTTTACTTTACCTGTCAAGAAACTCCTGTGTCACATGAACTCATTTTCTAGTCTTTATTATTTTAAGGTAGAGTCTTAGTATAAGAGACCAATATTTTCAGAGATTCGTATTCTTTAATCATGTCTATGGGCAATGAATTAGCAGTATCATTAGAGCATCAAACAAAATACCTTGCAATATTTATTCTTTGTCTTCTGTTGATCTTCTGCCAAAATTTGAAACCAGTATTATTCTTGGTCTTTACCTTCTGAATTCAAATCCCATCAAAGTCAACTTTGTCTTTCATTTCTCCGGGATCAATAAAGTACAAATTAAGTACTGAGGTTGATTGTATAGACTAACTCTGTCTAAAAATTGTTCTTCTTTTTCCTAAATCAAAAGCTATTATTTGGTCAAGTTTAATTTCATCATTGTCATACTCATCATAGTTTTAACCTCCATTTTTCCAAGCTTGCATGGATCAGACAGAATTTGTTGAGGCAGATTTTCTATGGCTGAATGCTCTTCTTGTTGCTAAGCCTCACTTGTTTCAAAGCACAGTTAGACACGTTTTCATGGAAGACTAGAAACAACATCGCTTGTATGATGGTGATGCTCATTTACAACCATCACATGATATCAAAATAAGGTTATACACAAAGATATACATATACAAAGGGCTTCTTTCAGTTTCCATCTTCCAAATCCATTCAAAAGGCTTTGGTCAGCTGGTAGTTATAGTAGAAAACATTTGCCTTAAGTGTCATGCACTAGGACT
The DNA here is from genome assembly GCF_001194135.2 of Octopus bimaculoides. Taxonomy (NCBI): domain Eukaryota; kingdom Metazoa; phylum Mollusca; class Cephalopoda; order Octopoda; family Octopodidae; genus Octopus; species Octopus bimaculoides. The sequence goes on along the minus strand of NC_068987.1, from coordinate 48,885,436 downwards.
GAACCCAATTAACTAATCCTTCCATAAATATATCATTGGCTTTCTGCAAAATATTTTTAGTTAGAAAAATTTAAACACAGTTTTCAACTTCCAAATCTGGAGTAAATTAATTTCTTTTAAGTTCTTTTGTATTCAAAAATTTTCTGATTCGCTTATTTATTATTAGCACAATGTCATTGCAAAATGACATTTGGGTTTTGTTTGCTATTAGATATTTTAATTCTCTCTAGAATTTTCTTTTAGCTGCAGTTAGGCTTTGCAGGCTAAGAATTGTTTTTCTCTTAGTGAGTTGTTAGCTGAATTAACTAACAGATTGTCTTATTCTTATTACATATAACAGTGAGAGCCAGTGAAGTGATAAACTAAATCCCTTGTCCTGTATCATTCCCTAAATAACCCTACATCAATTTGGAAACCTATGTTGTGCACATACTTTTCCATTCTTTTTTTCTTTGGTAGCTCAGAATAAAGATCTTTTGTCTCAAGTCTGGTTATACTTCTAAATATAGTACCATTAGAAATGTATTCAGATTCTAAATAATGACCTTATTATTTTCATCTGCTGGTCTTTACAGTTTATTTGTTCTAAAAGCTAGTTTTAGAAAAGAGAAAAAAAATATAAAAAAACTTCACTGATTTCAACAAAGATTATATCAAGTTATTAGATATCTGTAAGAAAGCAGACATTTTGTCGATGATTCTGTTGATTAACTAAATGTCTAGATTTACATAGACTAACTAACCTTGGTCATTTTCTTTTTCTATCATTATTACTACTTTCTTCTTAAATAAATAACTTAGTCCAAAATATTAAAGGGTGTTAGTATGTGCATAGAAGTTAGTTTTTCTTATCATTTAATGTCCATATTCTATGCTGGCATGGGTTGGATGGTTTGACATCCAACTAACCTGAGAACTGTCTTGCTCTTTAGTGTCTGTTTTGGTAAGATTTTTAATGGCTGGATGCCCTTCCTAATACCAAACACTTATCGGTGCACTGGATGCTTCTTTTTCATAGCACCAGTATTAGTGAGGTCACCAAATAACTCACAAGACAAGACTCCTTTGACAGAGTTGGGGATGCAGTTTTGAAGGAGATGGCTTTGTGCTAAATGTTGAGAGAAAACCTCATAACTAAAGGGACAGTCTTAATCTAGAGGAGATACATGTCTATCTCAGTAGGAAAGGGGGAAGAGGATGGTAGAAATGAGTTATCAGGGCATACCCTCAAGGTACAAGAAGGCGAATAAAGAGAGAATAAGGGCAAGGGATGGCTGGATGTGTTTGTAGGTTTGTGAGAATGACAGACAGTAGAAATGAGGACAGAATTTGGAAGCAAGGACTGGTGAATATGGATGAAATATGAGACTTCCATATAAAAAATCAATACTGTCAGAATTTTTTCTGTTATCCTACTTTCTGTTATTTTCTTAATTATAATTTTCAAATTCTTTCTGAACAATAGCCTCTTTGATTTTCAATGTTCAAATGGATAGTAAAATTGCCGAAAAAATTATGATTCAGAAAATTAACCACCCATAGTATTGATAGCCATAATATCTCAAAATCATTATATTGAATGGCAAATAAGATTGTACAACATTCACAAGTTCTTCATAGAAATTAGCAACAGTACAATGATACTACCATTTCTGAAGCTACATACCACAAGTACAGGCTTTGCTACCCTTTGTATCTCAAAAAAGTATGGGACTTGGTTACAAACTATGGAGTCAAGACTGGGTTGGCTCATTAAACCAATTGGAAACAGACAGACATACAATAGATGCACACACTTGGATTTATGCATCGATAGTTCAACCAATACACCAACTCAACCACATATTTACAAATGCTGGGAACTCTCTTAATTCAAAAAGTCTTGTTGCTTTGTTATTGACCAGCTTGAACTCTCCCAAGAAAAACTTACATAAACTGAAAGAAAAATCACAAACACACACCCCTCTACTGCTCCACATAGGTTGCATAAAGCAGCATTTGGTTGTAAAACAAAGAGTCTTGTGAAGAACAGTTTGGTGATTTGATAAACTTCAGTTTTTCTCTATCAGGTCTAGTTTTCTGACTAGACCTGATAGAGTAACTATTTTATTCATACAAAAGGCATATAGTATGAATCAATAAAGAGAGCATAACACAAAACCAAATGAAGTACAAATAAAAATTCAAAATTGAAAATGCACATTGGTTAAGATTTTTGGCAGAAAATTCAAGGAATAAATTTGCACTTTGTGCACTGTGAATGTTGAGCAACAGGAGTATCTCATTTTAAACATCAGCAATAGTTTGCCATCATCACAGCATCCCAATGTCTTTGGTACCAAGTTTCCATCTCCTTGATGTCCTGATGGAATTGTTCACTTTGTTCATTGCTAACATTCCCAAGATATTCAGGAAAACAATCAAGATGACTAAAAAGATGACTCTTCATGCCAACTCTGATAAAATGTTATACAGACACCATTCTCCAGAAGATTCTTCTCTTTCAGTCGAAAAACCAACAGTTCTGCAGGAATATTTTGGGAGGTTCAAGTCATGAACTAGATCATTCAACTCTACCAGGGAGAATAGCTGAGGTAAAGTCTCAACTGAAAAGTTTTGATCTCTAGTGTCTTCTTCGGGTGATAAATCTTCTTTGGATGAGGATAAAGTTATCTGAGGCAAGACATTGAAGACAGGAACAGGAAGCTCTTCACTTTGTGGAACTGGTCTAATAACAGAGGCAAGATTAGGATAGACAAGTGTTTGTCGATTTTTTTTCCGGTTAATACCCTTCAAATTTAGGTTACAGAGATAGCAGTCGTCCATGTGGTTATAGGGCTCCCGCCATACCATTGGTATAGCAAACCTCATACTTTTCCTTGTCCCTGTAGTCCATTGTCGCAAATGTTCTGTACATTGTTTGCAGACCCTATGCAGTGCCCAATATTTATTTTGGTCTCTCAGCTTGACCCCAAAATATACCACATATGCTCTTTCAACAAAATCAGTGTATTCTCCACAAACAACACATTTGAAGAGGACATCTTGCTCATTTTCTATTGCTTAGTTCACCACAACATCTAAAATGTATAGAAAAAGAAAAAAAGCTTAGAATTAAAACAAGGTAATGAACACTGTATAGTGGACATACACACATACATAGTGACTACAGGGATATTCAATAACTTGAAAACTAAATCTGATCGGTCAAAAAGGTTATATTTGGATTCAGGAGACCGATTTTGTATGGGAATGATGTCTATTTCCTAAACACCAAAATCCTTGTAGACCAGTGTTATTAATAAAGTATATCCAGTGATTTCTTTCTTTAGAAGGACTGAAATAGTTACAAGTTATTGGTATATATTTGTGTAGGTTAATGTTATATTTTAACTATGTAATGAATATGTATGTTTACTAATATACATGCACATAGTGTGCTAGGAAGAATGTGATAGGTTTCAATTTTCAGATGGAGGTCATTAAGCTATGCTTTTGCCTTGTCTCTGTGAGTTCAGCTGTTGTAATTGTATTGAATTTCCTTTCTTGCCTCACCATGTCTATAAAAATTCAATGAGAAACAAATTTTCTTTTCTTTTATTTTTTTTTTGCAGTTTTTATGTATAATTATTTTATAGTTACCATGGAAACCGAGTGTTCAGCATGTGTGTTTAGTATAAATAGTACAAGAAACAGGCAAAAACTAATAAAACATTTTTAAAAAAAAGAAGGATAAGTATAACAGGACTTTACTTTGAGAACAGTAAATTAACATGGTTCTGATAGAGTAACAAGTTTTTTTATAAACCAAATCCTGAACAATTAGTTTCCACTCTCAGTTATAAACTCCATAATTTCCTATATATTTCTAAAATACTTCAGATTCTTGAACATCACAACAATATTCATAATTGCAAAAGGGGAGACAGACTTAATGTTTGTTTGTTTTTTTGTTTTTTTTTTTGCCTTAACCTTTTAGCATTTAAACCAGCTATATCCAGCCTGAATATTCTACCAGTTATATGTTCAAACCAGCCAGATCCTGTCTCTCACACCTACCCTATAATGTCATTCCAAATATATGCAATCACACAATTGAAATTTCAAAACTACAAGATAACTACAAGGCGTAGGAGTGGCTGTGTGGTAAGTAGCTTGCTTACCAACCACATGGTTCCGGGTTCAGTTCCACTGCGTAGCACCTTGGGCAAGTGTCGTCTACTATAGCCTCGGGCCGACCAAGGCCTTGTGAGTGGATTTGGAAGACAGAAACTGAAAGAAGCCCGTCGTATATATATATATATATATATATATATATGTATGTATGTGTGTATATGTTTGTGTGTCTGTGTTTGTCCCTCCAACATCGCTTGACAACCGATGCTGGTGTGTTTACGTCCCTGTAACTTAGCGGTTCGGCAAAAGAGTCCGATAGAATAAGTACTAGGCTTCCAAAGAATATGTCCTGGGGTCGATTTGCTCAACTAAAGGCGGTGCTCCAGCATGGCCACAGTCAAATGACTGAAACAAGTAAAAGAATAATACTTGATTAATTTAAAACAAAGTGGATGATAAGCATTACATTTGACTGAATAATGTGAATACTAAAGGGTTAGCCCATTAGGTGTCATTTACACTTAAAACTCCACTTAAAATTACTCAATTATGATTTGTTTAAAACCAAAATACCGAATACATTTTTTTTTTCTTTTCAAATTCTGTCTTCCTCTTGTAGCATTTTCAATGAGAGCTTATGTTTTTAAGCACTTTCTTAGCCCCTTGTCCTTTACAAGAATCATTTTCTCCTTGTTACATACTTATTACATTCATACATATGCCCTTTCACATGTTTTATAACAACACAACCAACCTCTTATGCCCTCTGATGTATCCACAAAACCTCAACTGCTTAAGTTCATCTTTTATTTATAGAATGCTCTGTCCTTTGTTAAACCATATCAAATTGCTATCAGCTAAGATAAGTGGTATAAGCTTTACTTATTTATTACTATTGCATTGTGATTGAGGAAAAGGTTATTTATATGATAGCACTCCTGATAGGATTCTCCTTCAGAAATTCGTTACAAAAGAACACAGTTAATTTATTGGCTCAGTACTGTTATGTTATAAGCTTTTATATTATATTCTTTTGAAGAAATATTGTCTTTTGGTTTCCTTCTCATTCTTCAGTCCTCCATTTTTGTAGGTGTTAGTTAATTATCTCAAGAATTACGTGAGCACCATGGCTCAGTTTGGTGTTAAGATGATGAAAATGTTGGTCATGAGTTCAAACTTTACAACTACTACTATACTGTGGTGGAGCTGTGCTTCTAGGCAATACACATAACATTTCTTCTCTCAACCTCCCTGACTGGCAAATACTACTACTATACTAGCACCACCATTACTACATGGTTGCTTTACCTGCTAGAAATAGCAGCTGCCAAATTCCCCTTAAGCCATACATCCTGCCATTTTAAAAAATTATGAAGTCTTGGACAACACTCAGCAATGTATTTGATATGTGATATCTTAGAAACAATGGATTGGTCATTGTTGGAATGCTTTTAATCATAGATCTTCTCAGTCAGCAGATTTGGGGTTAAACAGCTACTACTACTGTCATTTCATCATGGATTGAACTATAGAAAGGGGATCCAGCTGTATATGTGAATTATCTCATGGATATTAGAATGGAATAATGGGAAAAATACATTTTCTTTGTTATTAGCAACATTTAAAAAGTATTTTTTATATGGGACACCTCTACCCCCTCTCTAACCGTCTACCACTCTCCTTTCACACTCTTATGAACTTATTCACCTTTCTATATACTGAGTGTATACTCTGACACCTTCTCACATCTTTGTCTTCCTCCCAGCCTGTTCCTCTATAATATTTTAACCTCTCAACACTGGCATGAAGCCACCTCTCTCTAATAGAACCTCACTCACTTGAGGGGTCTTTTTCTTTGTCTTCCAAGTTACTTGGTAACCTTATTAGTGATAGTGTCATGAAAAAGCATTCAGTATATTCTGTAAAGTGGTTGGCATTAGAAAGGACATCCAGCTGTAGAAATCATGCTAAAGTAGACACTGGAGTTCGATGCAGTCCTTTGGTTCATTGGATTTTATTGAACCGAACAACACATACCAGTGTGGCAAATCCACATTAAATGATGGAGGACAAGACCACAAGTTTGTTGTCTAGATGTTGCACCATTTTTTCTGGCTTCTATTGTCATCCTTTCATGTTCTTCTGAATCTGCCTACCTATGCAACCTGAATTCTTTGCTTTTATTTTCTCCCTATCCGCATTCTTATACATTGAGGGTACACCCTGATACCTCATTTCCACCAGCCTTTCTCCATTTCAAGTTCGGGTGGCCATGTATCTCTACAGCAAGATACCTGTACCTATCCATCTATCTTACTTTAGCTTCTCAGCACCTGGTACAAAACCATCTTTCATTCTACTGTCATCCCACTCACCAGATGGGAGTCTTAGTTTTGCAAGCTACATGATATCATTATTGGTGGTGCAAACAAAAAGGTACCCAGTACACTCTGTAATGTGGTTGGCATTAGCAAAAGTAACCATGTCAAAAAGAGATATTGGAACCCAACCCAAGCCAGCACGAAATTGACATTAAATGATGATGATGAAAATTTTGTCACTATGGAACTGATATTTAGAATATAAATTAACATCAAATTTTGATGGAAAGTGTTTTAATTTTGATTACTTTAAAACAGGAAGTTTGTATCATAGAACCAGTGGTGATCTAAGGCAGATTGGTTTTAAAAGGGTTATTATTGTCTATCTTTCTCTGAGAATTTTTTTTTATGGTACATCTGTTACTGGCCATTCTTGATTAGCTATGAGGAGAATATAAGGAAAGAGGGGGTGTGCCAGAAAAGGATGGGAGGGGATGTTGGTAGGTCTTATTATAGTAGTAGTGATAGGGAAAAGAGAGGTGAATGCTTCAAGAGAATTTTGGTAAGAAGTAGCATAGCATATTCAGAGAGATAAGATTATTATATCAGAAGAGACGGCAGGGGTCAATAATTAAAGTGTATTAGTATAGCTACCCTCACCCCAAGCAGACATTTTAGAGAGAGATGTTGTGTACAGAATGTGCATGTGTGGGTGCACCATATCAGATATGTGAAGAATTTGTAGAGCAGGTCATATTTGCACTCTAACAAAGGTTAATAGTTGTTGTGTGAAGAGGTAGTTTATTAAACTCCAAAGAGAAAAGGTATTTTCTGTAATACAGTCTTGATAATCTACCGCATCAAATATCATTGCTATCATTTTTAGCTTGCGTAGCTTAAATTGGTGGGTTCTGCTACAGCTAACAATTCCACCAGTACACCAACATGGTTACAGTATACATAATGGGAGCTAATGTTTAACAATGTTAACTTTCATAATACAATGACTACAGTTGATGATAGTCTTCTACTTTCATTAAAATGAGAGCCAAGAAGGAATTTGCTACATAGTTTCTTGACTTGCTCAACACAGCAACCAAATATCTTCTCAACAGATTTCCCTAATGTCATTCAGATGGAGACCACAGGAACATGAAGCCAACAAGAAAGCTCACCTATCTATCAATCTATCTACCTATCTCTCTAACATGGGTTAAAATCTACCTATCTCTTTAACATGGGTTAAAATGTTTGACTAGGACTGGTGAGCTGGAGAGCCACACCAAATTCCAATCTGTTTTGGTTTGATTTCTATGGCTGGATGCCTTTCCTAATACCAACCACTCCACTGAGTGTACTGCCTATATCTACCTTTGCTCAATATTGTGGCTATATTCTATTCAACATGCCTATTAAAATCTTCACAATTTAGACTTCACATTTTATATCTTTTGATATTATATCTTTTGACATTACAACTAAAGATGTAGAAATAGTCACAGGTGAATACAACACATCTCACACTAGGGATATTAAATCTGGATATCTTGAGTGCTGAAATAATGGGTTGGTTCCTAAATATTTCATTGGTTTACTTTGAGCCCTAATCTCACTTATACAGTATCATAGTTGCAATGCTATCCTTCTGTCAGGTTTATTACATATACTTCAATACCACATTTACCAAACTAATAATTCCAAAACTCATTTAGATTTAAATTTCTAATTCAGATAATCACACACTACACATATATATATTATGTATACACAGGGTACAGCAAAAAGCACTCCCTCTCATTTACCCTTTTTTGGTAAACATCTTAACAGCAAATGCATGGTGTGTACCAATCTAAACCATGATGGTAACTGAAAAAACATGGTAAAACATTAGCTAGATGAAGTCACCATTACCACCTGCCTAAAATTAAAAAAAAACTCTGCAAGGTTTTTCTCTTACACCCTGTTTTGCATATATTGTGCCAGTGTCACGAAAAAAAAAGCACCCAGTACTCTCTGTAAAGTGATTGGTGTTTAGGAAAAGCATTCAGCCTTAGAAATCATATTGACACATTAAATGATGATAATTATGATGATGAATGAAATTTTTAAAATAACTTAGAATTATCAGATAAATAACTTTAGCAATGGAGAATCTAAGACATTAATCTCTTTCAATAACACAGACAACATATTACATTACTCATTTTACTAACTCTTGTAATCTTTTACTGTGACTACATAGTTGTTTATATTGTCAAGCTTGCATCATACAGTCTAGATTTTCCCCTTTTTCAAACTACAAATTACCAATAGTCTAGAACTATTAGTACAGTCATACTAGCACTCCATTGGTTATGGTGACAAGGTTTCAATTGATCCAGTCAGCCAAACAGCCTGCTCATGAAATTAACATGCAAGTGACTGAGAACTCCATGGACATGTGTACTCTTTACATAGCTTTCAGGGAGATTCTGCATGACATTGAATGTGACAAGGCTAGCCCTTTGCATTACAGATGCAATTCATTTTTACCAGCTAAGAGGAGTGGAGCAACATGAAATAAAGTCTCTTGCTCAAAGGACACAGTGCTGTTTGGAATTGAACTCACAACCTTACATTTGTGAGCTAAATACCCGAACCACCATGTCACGCACCTTCAGTCAGCATGATAGATATATGCTTAGCTGTTCACTTGTAAGTGAACATGACATGGTAGATTGTACTATGCTTTTGCTGGTCATTTTATATGCCAGACCTAAACTCCTCAGAACAGTTGGGGGGAGAAAGAGTGTGAAATACTGTACTCAAGTATGCCTTCACATACATGACAATGATGATCATCATCATCATTTAACATGGGTTAAAATGTTTGACTAGGACTGGTGAGCTGGAGAGCCACACCAAATTCCAATCTGTTTTGGTTTGATTTCTATGGCTGGATGCCTTTCCTAATACCAACCACTCCACTGAGTGTACTGGGTGTCTTTTACATGTCATTAGTACTTGTCACTGGCACAGATGCCTTTTATACGTGTCACTGGCACGGGTGCCCTTTATATGTGTCACTGGCACGGGTGCCTTCCACATGTCACCAGCACTAGCCACATATATTCCATTGCAAAAGTTATTTACCTGGTATCCTTGGTTCCAAAGCCTTGGTGAATTAACTGTTTTGCTGAACCATCTGTGGTAACATAATGATTCAACATACTTCTAACCTACTGATTATACACTATTAATTATTGATGATGATTATATATATATATATCATGATTTTTGACATCCATCTTATATGATGGTATTGGTTTAACATCACACAGTTTTACATGCCAAATTGATGGTCTTTTTTTTTTCTCTCTTTTTTCAACAGTTCTAATATACTTAGGATCCATGTAGATTTGTGTTTACATTTAATACTTGCACTGACACTCTCAGTTTTCCTACCTATAAAAGCCATAGCTAAGAATAATTTTATGCTCAATAAACAGAGGATTTCTCAATTCTGTTATTGTCACTAACAAGTGCAGTGTACATAATGCATGTAAATACACAGTATGCATAATACCACTTGTAGTCGCACAATTAATTAGAGTGACAGCTATGGGAACTTCAAGATCCCCTCTGATAATTTATCTGCATCTAAGGAAGTGCCAGACAGTCAGTTGCCAAAACATCTAGTGTGTGTATATCAATAAAAGTTATAATACACATTGGTGAAAAATTACTGGTAAATTGGTACATCAAATGAAACTATTTTGTGCTATTTACCCCACCTGAGTAACACTCACTTATTCTTCTCGCCATTAGAAATACAAGTGTTTAATTTATGTTAGCTAAAATAGGAAACACCCAGATTTGTTGGAGGGTGAGCAAGTCTGATATCCTTAACCCTTTTGATATGAACCTGCCCAAGACTGCCTTTAGCTCTATGATACAAACTTGATTTTCTAGAGTGATCTAAATTAGAACTTTCATACTTTCATGTTAATTTATACTCCAAAGACCAATTTGATAATGACATTTTATCTAAATTCTTCATTATTTTCAAAATTAATTGAGACAGAGACTATATTTTAGAAGAAATATGGTAACAAAAGGGTTAGCCAGTCAATTATTGTACTTAAAAGCAACACCTACAATTAAATGTTGCTTATATTTGCTACTAGAGCAACAGATGTAATGATTTCTTAAAAATTACAAATTCATTAGGGAAAGGCACATTACATCAGTTCTGTACATTCATTGTATTTATTTGGTCCAAGAGGAGAGAAAACTTAAGTCAGTCCTGGCAGGATTTGAACTCAGAACATATTAGGACAAAAGTAAATATTGTAAGGCATCCAGAAATTTAAGGGGAGGGTTTGGTTGATACCGTTAGCTCTAGTATTTAAATGGTATTTTATCGACTTCATAGGGATAAAATGCAAAATTTATCTCAGTGGGATTCAAATTCAGAAAGTAAGAAACTGCAGCAAATACTGCAAGGCATTTTGTCCAACAGGAAACAATTCTGCCAATCTACCAAATGATGATGATGATAATCTTAATAATGATGTTGATGGTGATTGTAGTAGTGGTTGTAATGATATAATCATGATAATAGTGGTAGTGATGATAATCACGATAATAGTGGTAGTGATGATGATTAGGATGATGGTGGTAGTGATGATGACACAAGGGCTTGAAACCTGACAGAGAACATAATTATAATAATGATGATTAAATATGATCAGGAATTTATATTTGTAAGACCCCATATTGAAACTAGCTTGTAGCATGAAAGATTTTATGGAATTTTATGTTTACATCAAATTATTGAAATTTCTTTTAAAAATTATTGGTGAAGAAAACTGAATTCTTAAGTAATATAGTAATATTTCTTGAATATATATATCATCATCATCATCATCATCATCGTTTAACGTCTGCTTTCCATGCTAGCATGGGTTATATATATATATACACACATACACTCTGATCTCCACCATATTTATTTCACATGTTGTGCTGAAATACAATACCTCAAACTCTAGAGGATGTTATTGCTATATTAGTGTGACTAGGCATTGCTAGTTGTAGGAAGTAGCATCATCTTTAGAGGAGATCTCTGCTTTTTAGCTGCAAACACTTCTGATTCATGCTACATCTGCCAAACTATAGGATTACATCACCATTTTCATATGTCGATGTCGACAGCAGAAGTATTTCTAAAAATACTCTTTATTGGAGGAAGAAAAAGAAAAGGAACAAAAATACCAAGTCATATTCTAGAGAATCTTGTATTTTTAACTATCTATAAGACATTCACTGTTTATATGAGTTAGTGTTTTCAACAAATATATTAAACATAAACTGCAATGCCTCATATTTTCTGTAAATATTTAGGATAGTGAAGCAGATATTAGAAAATATGTGATACCTGGTAGCAGTTAAATTCTCAAGATACAATCTCATTAAAAGATATAAAGTAATTTTTTTCTTGAAAGTTTTACTTGCTAACTTATTTTAAGAATTTTAAAATTTATTATGTTTCAAATGGTGATGGGTGTTTGGTTAAAAAGTTTGTTTGCAACCACATGGTTTCAAGTTCAGTTGCACTGCACAGCACCAACGTGCCCTGCAGTGGGACTGAACCTGAAAGCATGTCATATAATGTATTTTACAATAGCCCTGCATAACCAAAGCCTTGTGAATGGATTTGGTTGGTGAAAACTGAAAAGTTGCTCATTGTGTTTATGTATTTTACACACACACACACACACACACACACACACACACACACACACACACACACACACACACACACACACACGCGCGCATATCCACAAACCATGCTAGCATGGAAAGTGGACATTAAATGATAGTATATCTATGTATGCATATACATCTAACCCATGCCAGCATGGAAAGCAGATGTTAAAGGGTGATATATATGTATGGGTGGGCACTTGTATCTTCTTGTCTTGACATTGTGTGTTACTTGTGAACAGTTGTTACCATCATAAAAGCAGTATCACTTATTTGCAATCTTCAACGAAAACATGTCCAGCCATTGTGCTATTTCTGTTTGAAGGACTATGGGGAATGTTATCTTGCTTACAAATAGATGTTGGAGACAGGAAAAGCATCCAGCCATAGAAAATATGCTTCCATGAATTTTGTCTGACCCATGTAAGCATGAAAACCTGGATGTTAAAATACTGATGTTGCTGATGATAACTTTATAAGATCTGTTAGACTGTATTAGGATTTCTTGGAAAATTTAAGTTTAGCAATATATTTTTGGGGAGAAATTTTAAAATCCATAGTACTTGCACTTAGTTATTTATCTAACACCTTTTCTCTTAATTCCTGTATTTGAATAGTGAAAGTTTTTAATGACTTATTCTAAATTTAAACATAATAAGTTTAGAAAATTAGATGATTAATTTGTAAATGTTGGCCAAAAATCTATAAATATATAGCGCTCTTTATACTGTAAATAAAAAATTAGATTTAAATTATATTAAGCAATTAAATATGAATATCAATCATTATGCATTATTTTTAAAATTAACACCATATTAAGCACTGTCATATCACAGAAGATATTGCATGAAGTATAAAGTAAAAAATAATGATAATTTCTATTTTTGACACAAGGCTAGCAAGTTTATGGGAGTGGTAAATTGATTACATGAGCCCCAGTGCTCAACTGGCACTTATTTTATTGTCCCCAAAACAGATGAAAAGCAGTCAACTTCTGCAGGATTTCAACTCAGTACATAAAGAGCCAAAAGAAATGCTGCTAAGCATTTTGTCTGATGCACTAATGATTCAGTAAGCATATCACCTTAACCCTCTAGCATTTAAACTGGCTATATCCAATCCAAATTTTCCATTTGTTTTATGTTCAAACTGACCAAATCCAGGCTCTCACACCTACCTACAATGTTATTCTACATTAAACAATCACATCATCAAAATCTCAAGGATATGAGATAATGCATGATTAACTCAAAACAATGTAAATGAATAGGCACTATGTTTGACAGAATAACCTGAACACTAAAGGGTTAATAATGACAATATTTACTTTTATTTGTAAAGGTGTTGCTCTTAACCCTGTTGTTTAATGAAGTTGATCTTTTTTTTTAATCCATCCCCCACTTCGTTTTTAACACATTAGTCTATCACAATATTTGGGGTGTCTTGATGTCTGCTGACTCTGCTTGATGTCTTATATTAAGTGAGCAATTAGAAACTCCCTTTGTTTGCTGTTTTCGACAATACATTTGACACCTTTTATTTCCTGCATTATTTATAAACACTAGCAGAAAGACCACCCTCCAGGCAGTTTTCTGCTAGCCCCTTGATAATATTTTTACATTTGATTTCCAATTCTAATAATTTTTATATTTTACGTCTAATTATTTCTTTGTATAATAGTGTTCACTTGCTTAGTAAGAATTGCTTTCATTATTGTATCACAGTCATAATCTCTCTTTTTTAAACAAGCCTCGTGGTAGTCCAACAACAGAGGGAAGAGCAGTTTGTCAAGTTTTTACCTTCCCCTCAGAGCAACAAAGAGATTTCAATTCAGCAGCCTTTCTGTAAGCTTTGCAGTATGTGTGTGTGTGTGTGAGAGAGAGAGAGAGGGGGGAGGGGGGAGAACATTGCAAACAATGAATGAAATAAACATGAAATGAAAAAATCATATAAATAGAAGGGCATTACTACAGATGTATATGTATAATTTTGTTGCCTCATGACATCCAGAAAAATGGATATGTTTCAACAAAATTTTCTACAAATACCACTTAGATGTTGTGGCTTCAGGGTATATAGGGATTTATGAGAAAGAATTTTTCTGACAGGGTGGAGAGAAGAGTTTTGGAAAATTCACATGATCTGACTTATTCCCTCATAACT
>NC_068987.1:48869017-48871003 GCF_001194135.2 Octopus bimaculoides | reverse complement strand
TTTTTTTTTTACACCCCCTCCCTCATCATCCCACTCCAGACTTATTTTGGCCAATTTATTTTGCTCTTCAAAACCATGGGAAGAGCATTTTCGGTAAAAAAGTTTTTTAAAATTGTTAATATTTCCAGAGGGAAAAGTGAGTGGCTGTTGTTTCTAGCATATCCAAAGACAACCCTCCCTGTTTCTTTATCACTCTCGCATGTATTAATGTTTTTCAATATGTTTTCCCCATAAATACATTTATATGCTATAAAAAAGAAAATTTGAGAAATTATGAATTTTTTCCAACCTCACTCCCTGCCCCCAGTTGTTTCTGTTTAGAAATTAAAATATTGGAGAGCCTGAGGAGGTCGTTGCTGCAATTTATCCACAATGATTTTTAAAAATTACGGAGATGTACTTGCATAGCAAGTGACTTGATCTGAGATTGTGTACTGAAACAAAAACAATTGCAGAATAGATGTTTGTAAGCCATTCAAGAACACAGAAACCGTTAGTTTCATGACCCTACTTATATACAGAGGTCCCGATGCATCTACGTAACGATATGAAAGGGAGGGTTAGTTTTTAGGGTTACGGTTAGGGTTAGTTTTAGGGTTAAGGTTAGAGCTAGTTTTAGGGTTAGTTACATTTACACAGCATACATTTAAAATGTTGTGTATGTAACATCTGTATTTAAGTAGTACCATTGAGGGACCTCTATATTTAAGTAGTACGAGTTTCACTTCAACATTAAATTTCATTTGTGTCAAAATATTTTCTTCGCTTTGAAACCACGATCTGTTCACTGACAAAACTTCACAAAAGTAATGCAGCACAATTTTTGTCAGTGAACAGCAAACACACACACATACATTGCCTTTCATTTGTGTGTATGTGTATCTATGTGTGTGCACAAGTGTGTCACTGTTGAAATCACTCATGCAACTTGTTTGTGTATATATTGGCTTAGTGGTACAGAGTGTTTGGAAACTGTGAATAAGGTATAAGTTTTGGGTACTTGTTGGTAACATTTTTTTGTTCTCCTTGTGTTTTAACAGTAATTACATTCTAGGCTCTTCTCACAGCTATCCTGCACTAAAAATATTACAGCTCCAGCTAATCTATATGAGAAGCTAGTGAAGGCATATGACCTAGTGGTCATGATGTTGTGAGTTCAATTCTTGGAACAAGCAGCCTCATGTTGTATCCTTCAGCAAGGCACTTTCTTTGACATTACTCCAGTGATTGCTCTCTCTCTCTCTCTCTCTTTCTTTCTCTCTCTCTCTCTCTCTCTCTCTCTCTCTCTCTCTCTCACACACACACACTAGATGTGATGTTAGGTCAAAGAATGAGAAAATCAAAAGGGTATCTGTATCTTCTCATGGCTACACACCCACCTAAAACAATTAGTGACAGCATGGTACATGTTATAAAGCCATTCTCATTAGCAGATGACTTGGCTTTTTTTTTTTTGTATCAGAACCCATACTCAAATATATAAAACAAATCATGAACTATAACATACACTAAGATTCATTGGTGCTGATATTCCTATAAATTTCTGAGATGTGAATGGAATTATAACAGAAGTCTAATACTAAACCATGTGACCATGAAACATCTGAATAAACATAAAATTTAAATTCTGTTGAAATATACTGTTTCAAGTAATTTTGAAACTAATGAAGAATTAGTAAAATAACTTTGTCCCTATTGAGCTAGTTTGGAACATAAATTAACATAAAATTTTGATAGAGGTCTTTCTTCTTTTTTTTTCTTGCTTAGATAACTTTCAAACAGAAAGTTTGAACCATAGAATCCACTGTGGTCTCAAGTGGGATTGGTATTAAAGGTAATGGTTGTTGGTTAAATATTATTGATAGCTGTTCCAATTTGTTACCAATAATACAAGTTCACAATATTCTTGTACCAAGTGAATGTATCAATTTGTATATATTCATTCAAGTGGGATTAGTAAGGTAATGGTTGTTGGTTAAATATTAT
>NC_068987.1:48866933-48869007 GCF_001194135.2 Octopus bimaculoides | reverse complement strand
TATTGATAGCTGTTCCAATTTGTTACCAATAATACAAGTTCACAATATTCTTGTACCAAGTGAATGTATCAATTTGTATATATTCATTCAAGTGGGATTAGTAAGGTAATGGTTGTTGGTTAAATATTATTGATAGCTGTTCCAATTTGTTACCAGTAATACAAGTTCACAATATTCTTGTACCAAGTGAATATGTCAATTTGTTTATATTCATTATTTAAATCTCTTCTGATGAAAAGATTTATACAGTAATCAGTATTTAATTTCTATTTTTTCTTCTTTTACCTCATCTAGAACTTCAATGCTGTCGCCCGGCCATTTCCAGCAGGCCAACACTCTGGATTTTCTCATGGAAGTGGGTAAGTATTTCATTTTTCCAAAATCATCAGGAATTGCCTATGTCCATCAACTTAACTTCCTTCTTCAGTAGAATATCTGGGTTTTTTAGCTCTGCAGAATTATGTTTATATATATCAACCTTTTTCAATGTTGCTAACTGGATTAAGTATATTAAGATTTTTTTTTTAATATTTGATTGATTAATGGGAGAAGGTACAAAAGAAAATCAAAGCTTAAACAAATGGAAAATTCTAACAATGAAATAAGATAAGAATTTTCACCATTGGATGGATAATTATTCTAGATTATCTTATCATTTAGAAAGATTTTGAAAGTATCAGATTTTACTGTCTGTTTTTTTGTTTTTTTTTTCAAGGGTGTAAGTTAATGTTTATAGATTAAACCCTTTCTTGAGAGGAACCAATATTAATTCCTTTCTTCATTATTTTGAATATACATCATTTTTCTACCTTTCCAAAATAAACTCTTATATGTTTTCTGAATGTTATTAACTAAGAATATGTTTCTATTCTTAGGGCCATTTTCAGTGACTATTCTATATTTTTTATATCAATTGCTTTAAGTTAGCAGAAAGAGTCATACATCTGATTAAATATATTACATATGTAATTCCATTGCTCTAGGTTTTCAGTTGAAATCTTACTAGCATCAACTTTATTTTCATCCTTCCAAGATAAATCAATATGAGTAATATGGTGAAGTTGACTCCATAGTTGGATATATTATATAGAATTGTATTATATCCCCAAAAGTATGTGATCTTAAGTTTAATTGAAAGACATTCATATTTTATGCATGAAATTATGCTTACATATATAATAGTGAGCTGACATAAATGAAAGGTTATATATATGCATTTTTAGTGATATTGTTTGAGGAAGAAATTCATTCTAACACTCTAGTGGTATTTCTGATTGTAGTTTACATCATGTCCATTCTGAATATGTCATAATAAAATATGATTGAGTAGATTCATTGATCTACTATAGACATTTAACTTGAAACTTAAGTTCTCACTAATCAGCCATGAAGTCTAAGAGAAATGATAAAGGCTCAGTCCATTTTAAATTAACAATTTTTTTATAAATTCAATCTAAGAACTAATATAAATGATATATAGTTTATAAGGTTGATTAAATTTTCAGGAATAGTTTTTTTTTTATATGTAAGAAATCTGTACAACACTTATCTGTGATTATATAATCTGTACAGGAAAATTGGCACCCATAACATGAACCAATGTATTCATGTCATATAAAGAAAACAAAATAAATATTTATTCAAAATTTTAACATTCTGGTAGCATTAAAAAAAATAAGATACTTTTGAGACATTATTAAAGCACAACAGATTTATTATATCATATACCTTATTGGCTTGACAATAATTGTTTACTGTACACATACACAAGCCTGTTGCTAGACTTTAGTGCCTGGGGGTGCTTCAGAATATTCTGGGTAGGCACTAATTTGTAATAATGTTAAACTGCAGTTACTAAAGTGGAATAAATCTGAGGGTGCACCATTGAATAGTGATGGGGCAATACCATCCTGTGCACCCTCTTAGAGACGGACATACACACGTCTGTTGAAACTTATAAGTAACACTGTCATCTATATATTTCAATATTAAGCTACTATACTTTATTATGAATCAGTAGTATATCTTTATTGTTATTTTAAATGAGAAACAAAATGTTTTATATTGCTTAAAT
>NC_068987.1:48854433-48861933 GCF_001194135.2 Octopus bimaculoides | reverse complement strand
CTCTCTCTCTCTCTTTCTCTCTCTCTCTCTCACCACATTTTTTCTCCATAAACTTGTGGAGGCATATATCCAATAACATTTTATGCAAACATTGTATATAATTAACCAAGTTAGCATTTTTGTCAAAATGACCAGAACAAATTTGTTTCCACTTGTTCTCTACATTTTCATGGAAGTATTATGAAAGCTACACATTACTTTCCCATTTTACTAGTACTAGAACCAAAATATTCCAAATCATCATTCTGTAGCACAAGCTTTGAGCAGTTTTCTGTTGTTGATTTATACCAAGTTCCTAGACTGACACCATCTTAGAAAAATTCTTTCAAATTTCAAATACGCTATTATAGTATGAAACACACATGTTAACCATTGAAAAACAATAAAAACTGTTAACTACACTTGATCATTATTTCATATCAAAATTTTCCTCACACTGCTAACTATGATTAGATAGCAGATCGTGCAATAAAAATTTTGACATCCAATAATGAGTGAAGTGAACAGTTTTTGTGTTTTTGAATGATTAATATGGTTTTCATTGTGTAATTGCTTTAGTTTCAACACACAATCTCAGATCAAATCACTTGCCAGACAAGTACATTTCTGAATTTCAAATAAGTTATATTTTTCTGAAAGCCTAACAAAAGAAGAAATAGGATATAAATAATAATAATAATGAAATTACTGTATACAGTGCTCAGGTGCACTACAACTTGTCAAAAGTGCGTATAAAGCCTATGCTGTAATGTACAAATGTCTGGAAAGTGAACAGTGTACGAGTCAGATACATGCTTGTGTGTGTATGGAGGGGAGAAAATCAGGTATAGTGTTGGCGAATCTCAGGAATCATGGAAGTTTTGAAGGATGCAGTGCTCCAACAACTAACAACTGATGCTGGCAGTTTGTTCCATACTTCAGCAACTCTTAGCATGAAAAAGTGTTTACAAAAGTCATAGGAGCTGTGCTGTTTTCTGACTTTGTAAACATGTCCATGGGTGTTAGACAGGTGGAATTTGAAAAGGTGCTCAGAGTTATTGTTAGTAAGATGGGTAATAATTTTATTGGTGTCTGCCAGACGTAGGAGTTTCGATGTATCCATGCCCAGGGAAGTAAGGCTTTCAGAATATAGCAAATGCCTGATGGATGGTATTCTCTTGGTTGCATACCGCTGAACGGTTTCAGACCAGAGATGCAAATTCCAGGTGAGGCCACACCATAGCTATATAAAGCCTCAGATAGATAGCCTGAGAGCAGCTCACAAAGGACTTGGTAAGTGATGCCAAGACACCCTCAGCCTTCTTGGCAATTTTAGCAATGTGTTTTGTCCAACATAAATTGCTGTCAACAATAATGCCCAGGTCACGTTCACAAGAAGACTTTTTGAGATTAGTGTTGTGGAGGGAGTAAATAGACACTGGGTTTTTCCTCCTAAAATGCATGGTGGTACATTTGTCCACAGCCATCTTGAGTTGCCAGTCCATGATCCATTGCTGGATCGTGTCCAGGTCTGATTGCAATAAAGATCTATAGTGTACAGGATCTGTCCTTTTTATTTCGAGGTACAGCTTGATGTCATCTGCATATTTCAGCACTGTGGCATATTCTTTAAGTTGGCATCTATATCATTAATATATGCAACAAATAGAAGGGGGCCAAGAACAGATCCCTGTGGTACACCAGATGTCATCTCATAGGGTGAAGAGTGCTGTCCTAGAACTGTGACAACCTCTTTTTGGCCAATAATAAAGGACTTCAACCAGTTATAGAGATCATCTCTTACACCCATTGCAGAGAGTTTCACGATAAGTCTTTTGTGTGGCACAGAATTAAAAGCCTTAGCAAAGTCAAGGTAAACAACATCCACCCAGGAGCCGCCATCAGTGATTCAGGTAATGTCCTCAAAAAACTCAGTGAATTGATTACAGCAGCTGAAGTTAGGAATAAATCCAAATTGTGATGGCTGGATGAGGCTGTGAAACTTCCAGAAGTTCCAGAGGGTTTCTCTGACACAATATTCTATCAGTTTGGCGATGCAGCTAGTAAGACTGACGGGGCGATAGTTGACAGGCGATGTGCAGTCACCTTTTTTTGAACAGAGGGATAACACTGGCAGTTTTCCACTGCTCTGGAGTATCACCATTGTCAAGACAGAATTGAACGAATAGTGAAAGTTGGATCAGAAGAAAGCACCAACCACGTTTGAGAAGTAGCTATGTAACATCATCGAGACCAGAAGAGGCATAGTTACATTTCTTAAGGTGGCATTGTAGCATTGTTGGTGTAAATTTCATAGTAGTTATAGAGTCCGATGTCAGAGGTGATGGAGATGGAACATTTTGCTTTTCGACAGTAAAGATACCTGCATAGCATCCAGCAATAATTTCTGCACATTCTTTGGGATTGTCAGTAATCTGGACTGTGTGGGGATTGCGAAGGGGACCAACTGGAGTGTGAGTTCTCTGCTTTGAATGTACATACCTCCAGAACACTTTGCTGTCAGGGTTGGTTGCTATGCACTGTTTGAATTCAAGTACTGCCTTTTTTTCACCTGCTTGAGATGGTTGGATGATCTATTGCATTTTTTCCTGTTAATCTCTGATTCTGATTTGTGCATTTTGTATTCCTGTTCAGCATTATGACGTTCTTTCCTGGCAAGTCGGACTGCAGCAGTCTCCCAAATTGCACTATTGAGTGGTTTTTTGTGCTTGCGTGGTACCGATGCTGCACATACCATCCATATTGAATTCAGAATGTTCTGAATTATAGTGTTCACATCTCCATAGACATAAAATTCAAACCAGTTTGGGCGTCGCAGCTCGGTACGATAAGAGTTCCAGTCTGCTTTATTCCAGTCAAAGCAGGCAGTTTGAAGCTTGGTTAAGATAGATATATTAATGTCCAAAATGAAATTCAGAGATATTGCACCTGTTTGGTTATCCAATCTGCACTTCACTGAAGACTTCTACAATGGTACTATAGGGATGGGTATATACTAGAATTAACATTTTCATCATCTTCTGGTTGAGTTTGCTCAGGCATTTTTGACCTGAGCATGCCATCCGTCTCAGTCCTACATTAGTTGAAGGTCTTCAGGGAAGCATGCAATGTCTAGACACTGGATTAAGATATTGATATTCATTAAAGTTTCAGTATCCATTCTTCATTTAGACATTAAATCAATATGATTTGTTGTTCTTATATCTCAGAGAAATCACTTCAGTGCCATTTTAACAGGTTTGGAATTATTTATGGTGGATATCCATTCTTTTCTTTAGCTTGCAGAAGATTCAAGTTTAATACTGCACAATTGTGCTAATCTTAATCACACAGTAACTGTGTTACTTAGCTTTGAGCTTATACCTCTGTATGGTACCTATTTACATTTAAGAGGATTGAATCAATTAGACTTGAATATTTTGAATATTCAGCAAAGAGCCAATGTCAAGAGATGACTCAAGAATCTTAGATATCATTGTTTTGAGTCCTGTTATTTTTAGGGTTCGTAAAATAAGCACCATGGAGGTGCCTGGCTTAGTGGTTAGGGTGTTGCACTCATGATTGTAAGCTTATGGTTTCAAGTCCTAGCCCAGACAATGTATTATGTTTTTGAGCAAAACATTTCATTTCACATTCATCTAATCCATGAAGCTGGCAAAAATGGATGATCCAGCAACAGAATGTCATCTCATCAAGGATTGGGGAAATATACACCACAAAAACCAGGAAACTAACCTTATAACCCTATGGATTGGAAATGTCCTTTTTTTTTTAAATATAGACTAGAAATAGTCTTATAGATAATTAATTTTAGATATCACTGTTTTGAGTCCTGTTATTTTTAAAGTTAGTAAAATAAGTACCTGTTATAGTTTGAGTGATAAACAATTGGATTAAAAATAAATGCCTGCCAGCTCTGACAGATTTTACAGCTGAGTTCCATAATCATTTGGGATATTGGAACACCACTGAAGACTTTGTCTTGTAATGGTTTAGGGATAAATACTCTGAAATGTGTAAACTGTATATTCTACTAGAAATGAGACCCCAAGTTTTCAGAAATAATGTTTGTAAATGATCTGCTCCCTACTCTTGGTAGACTGGTGAACTAAGCTAAACTGAAACAAATGTCATGTTTAAAAACAGCAATATGCCTGCGCTGAATTTGAACTTATAGCTTGTAAGTTTGTTTTCCAATACTTTATCCACCTGACCATTATGCATTCTATAATGCAGTGAAGGAATACAAATCTACATGCTTTGACAAAGAATTCAAACACTGTGTAAAAATTTCAGATTTGACATGAAGAAGAAAAAAAGCTGTACTGAAAACCTAAATGAAATGAAATATCTAATCAAATGAAAATAATTTCCTTAATTTAAAAAAAAAAAGTTATTTTGTCTAATTATTTCTCACTGGAATATACCACCTGTATACTTATACAATTGTCATTCATGACCAAATTTGGTTGTGTACAATACAAAGTTATCTAGCTGGAACTCAATATCAGAAAGAAAATAAGCTAGGGTGTTTACATGCAAGCAAGCTAGCTGCTACCTGTTTAACATAGGCTTGGCTGTTAATTCTATGGGGTGGGGGAACAGTCGCTCAGTATAATCAAAAAGCAAGTATATTTTTGTTGTTTTTTTTCTATTTGATAAGAGAGCTAAGAAAAGGTGTTTGTGTTTTTTTTTTTGCCCTCCCCCTCTCTCTCTCACACACATCTCTGTTTAGTTGAAGGAGAGCTTTCTCTAACCTTCTAGACAGCCTGTTTGCTGCAAGATCTATCACAATATTTACACATTACTAGTTTTAGTTATGTCGTTTCTGTTGTACTCCTTATAGATACCTAGCTATCATCTATCTAGAAGGTGCCTACAGAGGGTTGGGTGGGTATATACATGCACAAAGAGGATTGGGTTGGTGTATAGTAGATAGTGAGAGAGATGAAAGAATTCATTATGCTCTGTGTTATGAAACTCAAAGTGTGACTGACAATATTTTGGTTCTGTGCTGGATAGAAGCACCAGATTGTTAAAATACTTTTATCTCAAAATAACTCATAAGAAGAACTATTTTAAAAAATTACAAGAAACTAGATTATGAAACATTTTTATTTTCTTTCTATATTTATCTTATTTATGTGATTATCATGTGTCAAGCGCTGTAGTAGAAAGAGGTTAACTGCAGACAAATGTACAGGTGTTCTGGATTAATAAATATGATGTGGGCTGCACTAAAACACCACATTATGCTTTTCTATTATGTATTATTTGTGTATTGCTGCCTTATACACTTAGCATTTCATATTTCTACACAACTCTGCATTAGATTGATTTACATATACACCACCATCATTGCCATTATTTGTCTGTCATCCATGCTGGCATGTGTTGGATGGTTTGACAGTATCCAATAAGTTTCAGGGCTGTGTTGAGTTCCAATGTCTGCTTTAACATGGTTTCTATGGCTGGATTGCCCTTTCTAATGCCAACCACTTTCTAGAGTGTACTGGAGCTTTTATTTTTTTTCATGGCACCATCACTAGTGAGGTTACCATGTAGTTTTACGAGAGTAGGATCCCTTCGACTGAATGTAACTATAGTAGAAAGGGAGGCAACTTTATGCTAGATGAGTGGCTAAGAAATGAAAGGAGCCAGAACAGGTTTCTTTCTGTTGTTTTGATACATGTTACTTTGCATTATATAAAAGTGAAAGGCAGTGAGCTGACAGAACCATTAGCATGTCAGACAATATGCTTAGTGGCATTTCATCTATCTTTATGTTCTGAGTTCAAATTTCACTGAGGTCAATTTTGACTTTCATTCTTTTGGGGATCAATGAAATAAATACCAGTCAAGCACAGTGTTCAATGTAATCAACTGGCCTAGTCCCCACCCCATCCCACCACCACATACAAGAAAAAAATTTCAGGCCTAGTGCCTGTAGTAGAAAGAATTATATAAAAGTGTAAGTAATTGGAGAGGAGCTGGAAGAGATGTAAAAATGATGATAGTGATGCCACTTTACACTATACAGCACTAGACATCACTTGATACTGCAGCATGCATACATTAAATGGTATGAAACACATGGTACTATGCAGTGCACCATATCACATTATAATGCAACACACTGCAATGTTACACCTCTCTGCATTAAAACACCTACACCACAAGGTACTCACTCTGTGGGGCATCCACACTATAACACCCAAACCATGAAATCATCCCACAAATAAGGTATTTTATTCGTTGTCTTTGCACATTGGACCACCACATTTTTTTTTATAAATGTCATCACCACCAAAGCTTTGTCAAACAAAGACAAAAACAATGAGCTTCCATACAGTTTCCAAGCTATGTCTATAGTAAACCAAGATGCCATGCCATGTGAAGGAACACAAAGCCATCTGTGCTTCAGTCAAAATAAACTGCAATAAATCTAATTATTGGTCTGATGAGAGCACCAGATACAATGTTTGATGCTACAACAATTATGACCCTATAGTTTCTCCAGCTCAAATCATTCTTATTTTGAAATCACTTTTCATTCTTCCAAAGTAGATTAATAAAATAAACACCTGGCTGTTCCTACTTTCAAAATTTTGGCATTGTTTATCCCTATGTAAGAAGTCATCATTTAACATCCACTTTCCTATACTTGCATGGGTCACATGGAATTCATTTAGGCTGATTTCCTTTGGCTGGATGCCATTTTTGTCACCACCCCTCAACTGTTTCCAAGTAAGGTAATATATCCACGTGGCTAAACATGTTTTCACAAGAGATTGGAAATGAATGATGCTGCTTATATGACAGTGATTCTCATGTACAACTATTACACAATGTCAAGGCACAGAGAGAGACACAAACACACCTATGCAGATGCAGGTACATATATATAAACAGGCTTCTTTCAGTTTCCAACTACCAAATTCACTCACAAGGCTTTGGTTGGCTTAGGGCTATTGTAGAAGACACTTGCCCAAGATAACTTTAATGTGCATAATTTGACCCAGACTATAGAGATAATATTCTTACAGTCTAGTATGTAGCAATGATATGACAAACAACTTTTTGCATTTAGTTTTGTCTTTTACCATTATTATTTTTTTTTAATTCTTCTATTATTTAAAACTAAACAGCAGTAATACATTAGGAGTTAATTCAGTCAACATTATTATATCTAATTATATAAACACTATCAATAATTCTAACAATGTTTGATAAAACTCTGGTAATAAAGAAGCAAAAAGAGAAGTGGGTATACATTATATTCATTTTCTCAAAAATTAGCTCATTGTGTCTTTGTTCTTCCTTCACATTCATTCCTTTCTCACTTTCTCATTTTTGTCATCTTTATCTTCTTTTTTGCTTTCACTTTTACATTGATTTCTCTCAGTGTTCTCTATCGTTCTCACATTCTTTCTGACTCTTAAACTTTTTCTTAAGCTCTCTCTCTCTCTCTCTCTAAATATATATATATATATATATATA
>NC_068987.1:48844902-48854264 GCF_001194135.2 Octopus bimaculoides | reverse complement strand
TCTCTCTCTCACTCACTCACTCATGACCCCTCTCTCTCTCTCTCATTCTTAATTACAACTCATAATAAAAAAAAAATGTTAATAAAATGACAAACTATTTACCTGATCAACTATTTCAGAACCCCCTCCAACCCTGAGACCCTTGAATCCGATGCAGTCACCCAACAGATCTCGAAGTGTTTCTCCTTTACCCTCTCAACAAGCAAACAAAGGGAATACAGTAAAAGCTGTAGGAAACTGGCAGTACAACTCACCTATAGGGCTGTATTCCAAAGAAAATGCTGCCAACACTTTCAAGGATCAAACACATTTACTAATCAGTTCAAATAATGGGTAATGAAAACAACACAAATCATTATATTCAACATTCAGAACCTTTTTCTTTTTTTTTCTACTGTCCTTGTTCTCTTTCTCTTTCCAGAATGCCTATGCTAAAATTATGTAGGATATGTAGGGTATTTTCTATCATGTATGTACAAGCTAGTACAGAATGCTTTGTATTATGTATGTATATTAAATGCATAAACTCACAGTTGTTGATATGTATGTATGTATGTACGTATGAGCTCATAGTTGGTGTAATAACTGAAATGTATGTAATCTATTGTTTGATAAACATGAAGGTCACATTGTACAGAAATTATTAAATATGAAAAATAGGTGACATTGATAGTAAATACCCTGAAAATATTTTCCATAACTCTTCAGCTTTACAAAGTATGTGCTGTAGAATGGACAGTAAGTTCCCAACAAGCCACTTCTACACCACAACTGAAGTTATTTTGCTTCTCTTATTCTTCTCATCTATAATGTTCTTTTTTAGTTAATCACTTGTAAAGTGTTGGGCCCTGCAAGCCTGATTGAGTTCCAACTCTCTAGAAGCAGGTGAGGTCTTTAGTCATGATCTATGGATTCCTTAACCCTTTGGCCTTTAAACTGACCATATGCAGCCAAAATGTTTTTTCTGTTTTATGCTTAAATTAACCAGATCTGGTTTCTCTCACCAACCTACAATATCAGTCCAAAAATAGTCACATCATCAAGATATTGCATGATTAATTCAAAACAATAAGTATAAACAAGCATTATGCTAAAGGGTTAAGAAAATAAAGCAAAAATAAAGGGGGCAACTATGCAAATGCCCAGTAGGAGTAAAGAAATCTATAACCAAATCCATTGTTTTGTATGACATATCAAACAGTTCATTTTCAAACATTCATTTTCACATGTTCTGTAGAGCAATTTTGACCTCCCGCCATCAACATTTCTTATTTTTTCTAAATAATAATCTATATTCAGAGAGAAAAAATTTTCCTCAAAAAGTATTCTTCTTTCATTGTGAATTGTAGAAAGGATGAATATCAATAGCTAATCAGATATATTCTTCATCTTCATTTCTCAACAAAGACACCCAAAATAAATTTAAAAAAGAAAATGCAATATTTCAAATAATCCAGTTAGTTTTGTAATATTTCTGTTCAGTGTGACATCATGTTTATAAATATGTAATTATGAATTTATGTTATACACTATCAAACAGCTCAAATATCTTTTTGTTTCAGATATTTCTATTCTGCCACTTCCAAGGTATAAAATTTATTATAAAGGAGGATAATAAATAGTAATGAAAGTTGATTTCCACATCAGTTCAATATTTTAAAATCCATATTTACCTATATATATATATATATATATATATATATATATATTTTTAAATGCATTTAGAATAACTTATAGTTTGGTTCGTGTGTGTTATTTGAAGTTTTAGTTTACTAGCAGCCATCAACAGTTGACTGCAAGTAAGCTGAAGTTTCGAAGCCACTGTCAACTTTTACCTTGCAAAACTTATGTACTCTTCAATGATCTTTCAATTAAATGTTAAATTGTATTTATATATAACTTCACATAAAAATTAATACATACATATGCACACACACATAATTAAGCTGTGAAAGAATATTTCTCAGTCAGTGTTTTGAATATATATCTTCCTTACAAATTTTAAATTTTGATACTTTAAAAGAGAGACTATCATTGGTATTTCTCACTTGTGCTGTAGAAATCATTGTTAATTTTGTATTGTACTGTACAAGTACTGTACAACTTTGAAGTTTCTTTGGAACATATCAGTAAATAATTTTAAAAAATACCTGAAATATATCATCACTAACATACGTTATCAATTCGTGATGTGTAGCATGGTTCGTAATTGAGTGTTCTATGCTGTTCTGGATCACTGTTAAATGAATTGGTGATGAACAAGGATAGATGTATTCTATAAGAAAGACAACTTCCTCTCATGCCATAGATGCAAACAACTTAAAGATTTACATTGCACCATTTAGATTATTTAAGAATATATTTTTTACCCCTTTTTTCAACTTATATTGAGGAACAATCTGTTAGTTTTGTTTGATAGATTTTTTTTTCTTTTGTAATTCTTCTCAATTTAAAAAGAAGCAAAGGCAGCAAACTGGCAGAAACGTTAGCATGCCAGGCGAAATGCTTAGCAGTATTTTGTCTATCTTTACATTCTGAGTTCAAATTCCGCCAAGGTCAACTTTGCCTTTCATCCTTTCGGGGTCGATAAATTAAGTACCAGTTGCGTACTGGAGTCAATCTAATCAATTGGCCCCCTCCCCAAAAATTTCGGGCCTTGTGCCTAGAATAGAAAAGAATTTAAAAAGAAACAAAATTTAATATATATAACAAGTCATTTTGTTGTGGAAATCAGCTTTTATTATTGTAGGGTTGTCAGTCCTCCATAAATATTTACCTTTTCGATCATAGGTTGAGTACAATTTTAAATCCTTCCCTTTCTTAGTTCCACTTAGATGAAACCACCACCATCACCTCTACCACCCAAGAACCCTTATAGGCTTTGATCAATTATAGCCACTACCAATATTACAAGTTATATTTATAGAATCTATACTAGTATCTAAAGCTTTGAAATAGTAGCATGTAATTTTAAATAGTTTCCAGCACTTATGTTTACCTTTTAGAACTCTTTTAGCATTCATATTTCATTTGAAAATTTCTGTCTTTCATTGTCTTCTGTAATGTTAGAGATCCAAGAATATTTTCAAATGAATTTCACTATATTTAATGTTTCCATTTTCATTTGAACAATTTTCCTAAGTTCTTTCTTATTAGCTACCATCATTAAATGCAATTAAGTTCTACAATTTGGCTTCATTTCCTGGTTGTAAGGATTCCTTGCACATGTCATTGATGTCTTAGAAATGGTACAACTCCTTGTTTTTATTTCTAAAATACATCAATTAAATCAGGGTTTAAATTAAGTTATTTTTTTAGTAATAAACTGTGTCTACATTTAAAGATTGTAAGATTAAGGTACTGGGCTTCAAACTTCATGGTTATGAATTCAAGACCTATACCTAGGGTCATTGTGTTCTCTTGTGCAAGACACATAATTCTGTTTGCTCCAGATCATAAGCTAAAGAAGGTCTGATAGTTATATCAGGTTTTATGTTAATGAGATGAGAAATAATCTCTCTCCTTTTACAGAGGACACTGATTAACCACAAATAATGATTTTACATAACCTGGTGTCTGTTTCTGACAGCTTAGAAAAACTGGGACATGAACTTAATACCTTTGAACTGGTAGAGAGTTCAACTATTGATGGATAGCGTGGTCTCTCATAAACAATATCACAGAATTGAACCATTGCAGTGATCATGATGAAATTTTGCATCATTCTATCTTTTGCTGAATCTTCCTCAGTTGTATAAAAACTGAGCCCCATCAGTTAAACTTTGTTTTACCAAGAACTGTAAATACTCACCATCAGAGACCTAAGAAATGGTAACAATATGCGCTTTATCAATCTTCTGTTTATCATTATTAATTAAATACATTGTATTTTTATCATTCTTTAGATCTTTTGCTGTGAACATTTAGAGTTGCTGCTAAAATATTCATTTTCATGTGAACTAATTTACCAAAAAGTACCATAGTTTTCTGAAACTGATGTCATTTATAAAAAATTCTTTCGTTACCTAATTACTTCTACAGTAGCTTTTATCAAATATTGTAATAGTATAATGATGCAGTATTATAGCAGGGATATATATTCTGGATAGGTTAGATAAGTGCTGCACATCATCCACCAAAGATGGTAATTTTAAAAAAAATTTTTTATGTTTCTGTTCTTGCAAAATCCTGATACAATCTGGTCAAATTTAATAATGCACACTCAAGAACCAAGTTTAAATTGGTTTAGAATTGTGTTATGTATGGAAATAGCCAAAAGTTTGTATGTTTTTAGTTATAGGTAGTGGTAGGTTCAGTACCATAGCACACCCTGTGACAAGCACCAAATGCCTTACTATATTTACTTTCAAGTCTAGATTCAGACCTTATAGTGTTGACTTTACTTTCCATCTTTCCAGCTCATTGGATTATTTCCTTCTTATTGAGCATGTGTCTTTTGTGATTAAGTTTAGATTAGTATTTCTGAAGGTGGGGTATATGCCCCACTGATGGAGGGGCATAGGACAAAGAGAATTAAGAAACAATGATTTAGACATTAATATTACAATGATGGTGATAATTGTGAATGTTATATCAAATGGAAGTGGCTGTATTTAGACAAATGTTTCATCATTGTAGGTTATTTTACCTCAAAAGATAATTATATGCATTCTTTTTTTACTTTTTGTTATTTTTATTTTTCTCAGCATGCATTTACTGTCATTACTTTTAGCTGATTTTTTAAAATAACTTGTTATTGTATGTTATATTTTCTTATTTGTCGTGTGTGTGTGTGTTTTCTTATATCTGTTTTAAGCATGATATTGTTTCAATATTGCCGTTGTTGTTGTTGTTGTTTTTGCATGAATAGTGCATGCTATGTTTTTTCAGAGATTCTAAAGAGAATGGTGATGTAAGGAAATCTAGCTTGACAAATGATTCCTCTGTGTCTGTAGATGCAGAGAAATCTGGTGTTGAGTATGATGGTGAGGGTCGGATTATGTATAAACCATCAGAGACTTACAAATTGATACATGGAGAAAGTGATCAAGCAGATACATCAGCAGTGCCGTTATATTCTAAAACTTTCAAGCGTCTTCAAGAAAAACTAGATGGGTAGGAGTAACAAATCTTAATCAGTTCTTGAAACTTCCTTTTAAATTTTTTCCTTTTTCAACATTGATCGCTACAGTGTTTGCATGGAAGAATGGTCTAATTACTTCCTATTATTAAGTCTTGTGCTTCCATAATCAGAAATCAAATTCCACCAGAGTTCACTTTACTTGTCTCCCATCCAAAAAGTGACAAAACTAAGTACCAGCAATATACTGAGGTAGTTTGATAGTAGTGAGCAAAATTCCATACTATATTAAATTCTTATTTCTCTTTACTTCTCTGATTTCAAATCTTCCCAAGGTTCATTGTTTTTCCTCCCTCCGAGGGATTGGAGAAATGCAAGTGCAGTAGTATCACGGTTTTTGAACAACTCTGATCACGAATAAATTGTGCTTTATCTCCTGTCTTTCTCATACCTATTTAATACAGTAATACCTCAGTTTATGAATGTTTCTAATCACGAATAAATCGTGCTTTAGTAACAAACTCAGGAAAAGAGATCTTTCAAAGGAGTGTGTGAAACATCCAGTTCACTGGTACATCAGTTGAATACCATATAAATATGGGTATAATGCAATTACGAAAATAAATTAAATAGAGAGTTATTATTGACAATCCAATAATTTATTTATATTATAATATACATATGCTATGACTATAATGACATAATATTATATAACATAAACAATTATTAAAAAAACTATAAAAGGCCAACAAATTGTTTTGACTTATATACATTCTCTGATATATATACACAGTAATAGTTCCCTTATATATACAAGTCACTTCAAAGTCATAGTTTAAAGATAGACGAAAACCAGGGTACTACTGTACTAGAGTCAATATGATCAACCATACTTTTTTCTTAAAATGCGTGGTCTTGTGCCTATCTTACAAATCAATACTGAAGTCTAAACTATTAAGATTTCTTTTAAAAGAATTGATATTATATCTAAACACAAGCTAGAGCTTGATCAACTCTGGTTGGGTTGCCTGAACGAGGGTGTCTGATGTTGAGACTTGAAACACCTAATGACCCCAGGAAATATTGACTAAGTACATTACAGGGTGACATATAGGAAAACTAGTTATTACTAGTGCATAGAGCAATTGCTGTAAAATACTGGACTGTTTACTACCTGATCATCAGTTCTACAGCTATTGTGTTTTTCCCATGGACAAACAACAAAACACTGCTTGCTTCAGCTTACCTGACTGACAAGAAATTTCATCTCTGCTGTAAAGATAGTTGGTTATCAGTAATGAAAGAGCAAGTGCTTGTTTAAAAAGTTGTGCCAACATACAACAATATCCAAATTTCCATATTAGTAAAATAGTAGTACTACCCTCAGTTATTATTATTATTATTATTATTATTATTATTATAGTGATGATAATAGTTCTTTATAATTTTGGCACAAGGCCAGCAGTTTTGAGGGGAGGAGCAAGTCTATTACATCAACCCTAGTACTTGACTAGTACTTATGTTATTGACTCCTGAAAGATGAAAGACAAAGTTGACCTCTGTGATTTTTGAACTCAGAATGCAATGAACCAGAGAAAATGTGCTTAGCATTTTGTCCAATGTGCAAACAATTCTGCCAGCTTGCCACCTTTAATGGTTTCTATTTTTGGTATAAAGGGAGTAAATGAAGTATTACAAAGTAACAAGACGAAAGAATACATATAGCTCTGTATTCCCATTATTATCAATGTTCATAAAGTGACTTAAGATGATCATTTGGAAGAGTTTCCCTTCCAATTTGTAGTTTAGCATTTGATTGATTAAATTGCTTAAGACCAATACTCTAAGTGTTGTTCCATAAACCTATAGACTATTCCAAGAATTTCTCAGAGTTTTTCACATTTGGCAGGAAATTTTTAAAATTTCATTGAAAATATTTGGTCTCCTCCTTAAAAGTTTGAAGAAAAGTACTACAGACATTGTGGATTTTGATATCTTTTTCCATTTATTTTAATAGAAAGTATTAACTCATTTATCTGAAGATTTTAAAAATACAAACAGATGTTGTAATTACACACACATTGTTTTAATAAACAAAATTTTGCTATGGTGTAACAACCTACTACTTTCATAACATGCTGTAGTAGTGCACCTGAACACTGTGTACAATAAGCTTATCATTATTATTATATTAAGGCAGTGAGCTAGTAGTCGTTAGCGTGTTGGACAAAATGCTCAGCGCCATTTCATCCATCATTACTTTCTTAGTTCAAATTCCACCAGGTTGACTTTGCCTTTCGTCCTTTTGGGGTCAATAACATAAGTCCCACTTGAACACTGGGGTCAGTGTAATTGACTTACTCCCATTCCTAAATGCTGGCCTTGTTCCAAAATTTGAAACCTTTATTGTATTAAAGCAGCAACCTGACAGAATTCTTAATGCATTGCAGAAAATGCTTAATGACTTTTCTTTCATCTATTTATGTTCAAAGCTCACCCGAGGGTAACTTGGCCTTTCATCCTTTCAGGGTCGATAAGATAAAGTACAAGTACTGGGGTTGATGTAATCAACTTGCTCCCTCCCCTCAAAAGCACTGGCCTTGTGCCTATAGCAAAAAGGATTATTATTATTATTATTATTATTATTATTATTAAGGTAGTAAGCTGGCAGAATCATTAGCATGCTGGGTGAAATGCTTAGCAGTATTTCGCTTGCCGCTCCATTCTGAGTTCAAATTCCGCCAAGGTCATCTTTGCCTTTCATCTTTTCGGAGTCGATAAAATAAGTACCAGTTGAAAACTAGGGTTGCTGTAATTGACTCCTCCCCTCCCTCAAAATTGCTGCCCTTGTGGCAAAATTTGAAGACGTTATTATTATTGTTGTTGTTATTATTATTATTATTATTATTATTATTATTTCTAACTACGTCAACTTGTACAAAATGTTTTGCAAATAGTCAGGAATAGATGAATTTGTAGTTGTTTCGTTACTACAGCAATAATAATTTACAAGAATTAAAATATCGAATAATAACAATAGATATCTAATTAGTGAATTTAACATTAGATGGGGTTTGTCAAAGTACACCTTGGAGAATGGCCTAACTATTTACAAACAATAACCATATCTGATCTGTCTGTCTTGTCACCAACAGGGCTCCAGTGGCAAGCTACACGCCACCACCTCCTGCAGCTCCTGCACCACCACCACCTCCTCCACCACCAGTTCAAATGTACTGTAAGTTGTGATTTTTTTTTATTCTATTTATTCATTTTTGTAATTATTGTTACTGGTGTGAGCATGGCTGTATGGTTAAGAAGCTTGCTTTCCAACCATGAACTCTTGGGTTCAGTCCCACTGCTGGTCACTTTGTGCAAGTGTCTTCTACTGTACCCCATGTCAACTAAAGACTTGTGAGTGGATTTGGTGTGTAATTATGTGCCTGGTTGTGTATGTAATTATCTGTGTGTATGTTTGATTGTCTGTGTTACTGTGTCCACTCAGCTGGCAAAAATGTGTTGTACTGATATTTCAAAGAGCCAGTCTTGTCATATTCTGTATCATGCTGAATCTCCCTGAGAACTACATTAAAGGTACTCGTGTCTGTGGAGTGCTCAGCCACTTGCATGTTAATTTCACATGCAGGCTGTTCCATTGATCAGAGCAAGTGGAACCTTCATTGTTGTAACCGACGGAGTACCATATTGTGTGTATGTGATATTGTCTATATATGATTTTGTGTGTGTGTGTGTGTGTGTGTGTGTAATTATGTGATTGTGTCATGCATATGTATGCATGTTGTGTGTATACATAATGTATATATAATCTAAAATGATAAGCAGAAATATTTCTTTAATGATTTCTCTATTTTATCTCATGTCTTGTGTTTTTAATATCCTTCTGTCAGCCTTCCTCAATATGAACCCACAAAATTTTCTTTTGCTTAGCTCTTCCGAAGCAAGCTGCTCATGCTCCAAGAGCACCACCACCTCCACCAGCTCCTGTGATTGTACCAAAAGCACCACCACCACCACCAGTCCATAGGCCTCCTGCTTCGACCAAGCCTAAGGTATCTGCTGGACCCCCTAAACCAACTGGACATGGTGCTACGAAAGGCAAGAAAGGCGATGCTGTCTATAAAACCCCTGATCAGAGTGGTAGGATCCCTGTCTGTGCCGCTTGTGGAACTCCAATTAGGTTTGTTTATTTCTTTTGTGTGAATCACAGCCACTTTTATCATCATCATTGTCATTACACTTCACTTATCATTATAATAACATA
>NC_068987.1:48839570-48844822 GCF_001194135.2 Octopus bimaculoides | reverse complement strand
ATATATATATATATATATATATATATACATATATGTGTGTGTTATACACCGCTGGTCATGATGCACTTCCTTGCATTGTTGTAGCTTTCAAATGATGTCACTCAGCTGGCCAGGTGAGCATGCCAACATTTCCACTAAACAGAACACCAATCCATCCCTGGGTTATCCATTTACAGCTAAGTGGACCTGGAGCAACATGAAATGAAGTGTTTTGCTCAAGAATATAATACACTACCTGCCTAGGAATTGAAACTAGAGTTGCCAGATCATAAGTGCAACAGCCCAACCACTAGGTCATACGTAACTTAATTTAACTTTGTTGGATTTCATGATTTAAGACTTACTAAATCATCAGTGTGTGTTTGTCACTGGCACTTTAATCTAATACCTGGCAAACATCTAACTGCAAATAAGTACTGTAGAGAGATATGGCTCGTTGTGGTAAGCCATACAGGATTGGTACCTTTTGGAGACAAAGTTTCAGTAGTATACATTCTTAGACTATGAGAAAGCAAATGGATAACCAGTACTTTATTTGAATCACTACAATACGTTGAAAACGTCATTGGTGCCAAGAGCTTACAGAAAATCACTTTCCTTTTATGAAGGAATTGTGGAGATACATTTCCACATAACAAAGAAATTTTCTTATCTGTCTTTGTATTTTATTTCAGAGGACCGTTTGTATTGGCCATGGGAAAAAGTTGGTGTCCTGCTCACTTCGTTTGTGCTAACCCTAGCTGTGGTGTTAAGCTCTTTGACATTGGCTTTGTTGAAGAAGGTGGCTTCCTTTATTGTGAGAAGGACTACGAGCTCTACTT
Organism: Octopus bimaculoides; assembly: GCF_001194135.2. Classification (NCBI taxonomy): domain Eukaryota; kingdom Metazoa; phylum Mollusca; class Cephalopoda; order Octopoda; family Octopodidae; genus Octopus; species Octopus bimaculoides. Next base: position 48,844,001 of record NC_068987.1, on the reverse strand, counting down.
TGCTCCTCACTGCCATAAATGTAACCAAGTAATCATTGGGGTAAGTACTTTAAAAATTTCTTGCGGGACTGAAATTGTCAAAAAGCTATACAAAGAAAAGATGCTCTTAACCACAGTTTATGAATCCTAAATCTGAAAAGATTTTAAACACATTTCAAAATTTAGAAGTTTAGCAATTTTGGACAGTCATTCTTCTAGCAGTTGGAAAACATGAGCTGCAAGTCTTACTCTTCTTTCTACTATAATCTCCTGCAGGATGCACAGGTTGGCTTTTCTTAAAACTTCAGAGTTTATGATTCTGTCCCTGTAAATCATCTTGAGTATTCTGCATATCATTGGTGATTCACCCTCTGAGTGATCTTGGCAGTTATTTCCTCCTGCATAGATTGCTGTTGGCAAGACAGTGATCTGATGCAATAGGATCTTCACATGGTTGCTAATTGGAGTGCTGGTTTAGATCTTGCTAATTCCTTTGAACACTGCTGCTGCACACCCAGTTCTGGAGATGACATCAGCCTCAATATCTCCATCTGTAGTAATAATACTGCCTAGATGGATGAAGTTGGTGACGTCTTCAGTGGATTCTTGATTCACAGTAATTTGCATCTCTCCTTGCTTACTAGCCTGCCTCACCTTGGTTATTTCAGAGCTGATCCTTAGGTCTGCCTTTTCCACCTCTTCAGCTATCTGAATGGAAAAGGGTAATGTAGTCCCCAAAAATTATAATTGCAGGTGTGGCTGTGTAGTAAGAAGCTTGCTTGTCCACCATATGGCTCTGGGTTCAGTCCCACTGCATGGCACCTTGCGCAAGTGTCTTCTACTATAGGCTCAGGCTGAACAAAGCCTTGTGAGTGGATGGAAACTGAAAGAAGCCCAGTGTGTGTGTGTGTATATATATATATATATATATATATATATAATTATGTGTATTTCTTCTATCTTAATGAATAAAAATTCTTCTGATAGATAATTGGTCATAATGTCTTACATTTAAGATGATTCCCATGCTTTCCCTGATGAGAAGGTTACAATTTTAATATCAAAGATCCCTATGGATCACACAGGTTGTAATCCTTTGAAACATATGTAGGAATAAAGTATGCAATTATAACATGCGTTTTCTCCAATCCTTAAATTCTTATATATATATATATGTATGTATGTATCTGTGTTTGTTCCCCCCACTTCCATCACTTGACAACTCGTGTTGGTGAGTTTATGTCACTGTAACTTAGCAGTTCAGCAAAATTGATCAATAGAATAAGTACCAGGCTTTAAAAGAGAAAAAAAAGTTCTGGTGTTGATTTCATTCGACTAAAAGTTCAAGGTAGTGCCCCAGCATGACCACAATCTAATGACTGGAACAGGTAAAAGATAAGAGATATTAGTCAGTTTTTCTTTTGTATCTCTCTAATCTTTAATTCATGTATGTATATATATATATATATATATATATAATATATTGATATTTTCTTTTTCTTATAGGAATGTGTGAATGCTATGAACACTACTTTCCATCCCAATTGTTTCTTGTGTGCTCACTGTAGGAAGCCAATTGGAGGCAGCAGCTTCCACATAGAAGATGGGGAGTTCTATTGTGATCCTCGTGAGTATGCAACTGCTTGTCATTTCTTTTTCTGCACCTAAGACATACTAAACATTTTTACATCATTACCATCACACACTGGCACTGACACTGTAGGGGTATCACTTTCTCCTCTCCTTTTTTATTGTGATCCAGATAAGTATGTGGTTGCATGTCACTATTCACACCTCAGGTATAATATACATTGTTATATTGTCATCAACAGACACTGACACTTGTTTATGTGTGTGTGTATGTGTATAAGTGGAGGCGCAATGGCCCAGTAGTTAGGGCAGCGGACTCGCGGTCATAGGATCGCGGTTTCGATTCCCAGACCGGGTGTTGTGAGTGTTTATTGAGCAATAACACCTAAAAGCTCCACGAGGCTCCGGCAGGGGATGGTGGCGAAACCTGCTGTACGCTTTCACCACAACTTTCTCTCACTCTTACTTCCTGTTTCTGTTGTGCCTGTAATTCAAAGGGTCAGCCTTGTCACATTGTGTCACGCTGAATATCCCCGAGAACTACGTTAAGGGTACACGTGTCTGTAGCGTGCTCAGCCACTTGCACATTAATTTCACGAGCAGGCTGTTCCGTTGATCAGATCAACTGGAACCCTCGACATCATAAGCGACGGAGTGCCTCTACTCTATGTGTATATATGTGTGTGTGGATGTATGAGATTAACTCTCAATTTTCTCTTCACCCTCTTTACCTTGCTCCTATCTTTTCTTTTGCCTTTTCTCAATATTCTCTATTCTTTCTTTCATTTGTCATAACACTCATAAACTTTTCCAATTTTATTTTCCAGACTGGAAGGAAATGTTCCAAGCCATTTGCTTTGGGTGTAAATATCCTATTGATCCTGGAGATAGATGGGTTGAGGCAATGGATCATAGCTACCATTCTGACTGCTTTGCCTGTACAGTACGTATTATTGTTGTTGTTGTTGTTATTGTTATTATTATTATTATTATTATTATTATTATTATTATTATTATGTCATCAGGCACTCACAGCCCTCTACCAGTTGGGCAATGAGATCGGTGGATGTTCTGCTTTAGAAATTTATAGAGGATTAGTTGCAGAGAAGTGCAACAACGTTCTTGGGGAGACTCTGAGTGCCAACAAGAACAAACTGACTAGTCTGTTCCAGAGGACTTTCCAGTCAGGAACTATCATGAGTAATTTCCACATGTTTTTGGCTTGGCAGTGCTAATAGGGGCTGCTACCAGTTTGAGATAAACTCTACTGGCATGGATGTGTTGTCAGACAGGCCTGTCCAAGGTGCATGCAGAGTGACGAAACCGTTCTGCACACCTTTGTTCAGTGTCCAGACATTGCTGACTTGTGGGGTTGTCAAATAGCTGCTGTCATGTGTGGGGGGCAGATCCGTCTGTTAGCCAAGTCTGTAGTAATAATCGCACTTCAATCAGGCAGGCAAGGCAGTTTTCCTTTGCCTGGTGGCTGTAGCGAAAGAGGTTCGGTGGACAAGGCTGAAAGGCATGAGACAGATACATTCCTCTTTGGTAGCACTCTCATTGACTTCATCAAGTTTCACTTGAAAGGAAATTGAGAGTGCTGTCCTTGAGTGAGTTTATTGAAAGATAGGTGAAAGTTGAAAAAATGGCAAGAGTGAATGGTACCTCTCTAAGTGTAGTTGGAGAGGGCACTTGTTCTTGGGGTTTCAGGGAAATCTCGGACAGTGGAGTTCCTCGATTATCCCTAGAGGCCTTCCTGTATCAGGAGGGCCACATCTCTATCATTCTCCCCACCACTTTTTTTTGTTTTAACCTTTGTATGCTATGCATATTTCCCTTCTTTTTCAGTGTATACTGTGTATATTGAATTTCTTTTTTTCTTTTTTATCATTTCATTATATGTAAACCCCTGACTTTATGTCAGTTTTTGTATTGTCCCCCTTGTGCTTTGCCCTTGCAGCAAATAAATGAAACCATTATTATTAAGGCAGTAAGCTGGCAGAATTGTTAGCATGCTGGGCAGTATGCTTAGTGGCATTTCATCTCTCACTTTGTTCTGAATTAAAATTCTGCCAAGGTTGACTTGGCTTTTCAATAAATTAAGTACCAATTGAGTACTGGAATCAATGTAATCAATTTAACTCCTTCCCTAAAATTTCAGACTTTGTACCTATGGTAGAAAGGATTATTATTATTGGTATTGAGATAAATGTAAATGGAGTGGTAGAAGATTGGACAGTGTGTGTGAGCAGGAAGTTTGTGAGAGTGCAAAGGGAGAGATAGCAAGGAAAGGGGAATGCAGTGAGTGGTGAAACATGGATATATATATATATATATATATAGGGGAGTGACAGAATAACAGTGATACAATTGGCAGTAGGAGAACAGGAGAGAAAGATGATAGTGGTATTGGGCTGCAGGGGTGCAGTGGAGAAGAGACAAGCATAGTGCATGAAGAGGTGTAGTTTGATTCATTGGAGAAAGGTGAAGGTGAATTAATGTTACATATATTAGAATATATAGTGTTTCTTGGACTCATAACGCCAGACACTTGAATTTAATCTAATTTAATTATTTTTTTCTTAAAGATGTTTTACATATATTAAAAGTAAAATTAATTTTCAACAGTCTTTTTTTTTCCTGCTTTATTGTAGAATTCAGAATTGTTGAACATTTTGCTTCCTTTATAACTAATTTTGTTTTTGTTCTTTTTTTTCCAGACTTGCCAACTTAGCCTTGAAGGTCAGCCCTTCTATGCTAAAGCTGGCAAACCATACTGCAAAAAGCATGCAAGATAAACCAGGAAATGGTTTAAGTTGAAATAGAAATTTTAAAGAAATAAAAAGACAAAAAAAACATGAAGCT
>NC_068987.1:48830931-48839156 GCF_001194135.2 Octopus bimaculoides | reverse complement strand
ATCAAATGCAAAACCAAATTATTATTATTATTATGAATTATTAATTTCTGTTATTGTTATTTAAATTTTTATCTTTGCTTTATTCTGTAGGAATAAAATAGTATCTGCTGTAAAATTTTTATGGTGGAAACATTTTTTAAACAAAAATGGAAAAAACTTATTGCCTCTACTTTAGCTGGTTTAGTAAGTTATGTGACAATTTATATTTTTAGAGAATGGAGAGAGAAAAAGAAAGAAACTTACTCTTGCTGAAGGTCATTGTGTTACTTTGTTTTTAAAATTCATTGAGTAAATTGCTTTGAAGATTCAAGGGATTTGTTTAACTTCAGTTTAATTTTACTTTAATACAAATAGCCTCCATTTAAGGAAATATTTAATTATTTCTTTCTAATAATCTTATTTTGTGTTTTATGATTTTTTTGTACATTTTTCTTTTACATGTGTTAGATATTACTGCAAGTTTTGTAAAGCTATTTTCTTATAGCCAAGAGCTAAATTCTTTTCTTTATGGAAATGATTATCAAAACACTATCGATAAAACTATTCCCATAACTGCCTATAAAATTATTTCTTTAGCAACATTTTATCAAAATATTATATAAAATACTTTTTAAATATCAATTTTACTGATAACCTCTATATTTTATATATATATTTATATAAATGCTGATTTGAATATATTTCAGTTTAACTCTGCCTCTAAACTTAGGACCTGTTTGCTATGAAATAATATATCCTGCTAACATTGTAGTTATATACCTGAAGAATTTGAATGGTTAATTCAAATTTCATGAATGAAAAAAGATATCCACAAATAGCATTTTTTTTTTCTTTTGATTAAATTTACAACCGTTATTGATATTGAATACACTGATATTTGTCCAATCACTTCAGTCAAACAACAATTAACCTGGTTTCTAGTACATGGATGGATAACCTCTCAGAAATCTATAATTTTTTGTTCATCGTTCTACCAGGTGGTGCTATTTAATTAGCTGTGCCTTAAGTCACTGCTGACTGAAACTTTGTATGAGGCTACAATCAGTTATTAAAAACCTCAGATATAAATTAGTGCACTTATAAAAGGCTTATCATTTATTTAGATCTTTTAACAACCAGTCCTATTTTGTCCTTTCAACTGTTAAATTTTTGTCTTGTCTGTTTGGTTTGTTTAACAACCTTTAAGTTTTCATTTGTTTTTTTTTAATCTATTTGAATGAAATTTAAAATAAATATAAATACATCAATAAAACTTTTATTTCTATCACCAACAGCGTTATTAGTTTAATAACGTTAAGTCATGATGAAGAGAACCACGTTACATATGGTAGACTCCTGGAAAACCAGGTGTGCAATATAGTTTTATATGCAGTAAAAGTCTTTACAATTCTAAAGAACCCTTGTGCCTGATCAGTCAACAACATCCATGGGCTATATTTAAGACCATTATTCAGTAGAAAGTATAAATACAACTGACTCCTCTCTCCTTCCATGAATGTAGATACTCCGAGTGTACTGTTTCCTTTTTTTTTACTTCTCTCAACAGCTTATTATTTTATCGTACTATTATGTTACCTTATTTTCTTTTATATTACAATGACTCAGCATTTAAAATGGTGCCTTCTGGCCATTATTCTGGGTTTTTCCCCAATAAACAAAAATAAAACATATTTTGTCTTCATGTTATTGATTTTTTTAATTGATTTCTTCTAATTTCATCTAAATTTCAACCTGACTATTTTAGGTTATTTATATTTTTTCATACTAACAGATATGTTTGTGTATTGGACAGCTGTTCCCTCCACCTCTTTGGGGGTCAGGTAGCTATCTCTACAGCAAGTCCCTCTATCTTACCTCTCTAGCCTCTCAACACCTGGGACAAAGCTGCTGCTCTCACTACTATATCCCCATGCAGTCAAGGGGTCTTGTTTACAAGTTACTTGGCAATCTCACAATTCCTGGTGCTACAAAAAAAGCTTCCAATACACTGTCAAGTGGTTGGCATTAGAAAGAGCATACAGCTGTTAAAACCATGCCAGCATGGAATATGGCTTTTCAATGATGATCACCCTGTCATGGTTATTCTTTTCTACTCTAGTCACAAGGCCCAAAATGTTGTTGGAAAGGGGCCAGTCGATTAGACTGACGTCAGTACGCAACTGGTACTTAATTTATCGACCCCAAAAGGATGAAAGGCAAAGTCAACCTCGGTGGAATTTGAACTCAGAACATAAAGACAGACAAAATACTGCTAAGCATTTCACCCGGCGTGTCATGGTTATTGGATTACTAGGTCATGAGTTCATATTCATTTCAAGTGTTATATTGTTTTGGAATTGTGGAAGAATAACTATTTCTTGTGAGAGCGATTGTTGTACATCATTCCTCACATGCATTTTATAAATTGAACCCAATTTTAAAGTTCTTTAACTCTTTTGATACCAACCTGCCTGAGATCACTCCTGGTTCTAGGTTACAAACTTCCTGTTCATACCTTTGAACCAGGTGCTTCCTTCAAAATATCTTTTTAATTTATGTTCCAAACACCAGCTTAATAATGATTAAGTTATTTTACTAAATTCATTAGTTTTCAAATGTGGTGAAAGAAACGCACTGCATTTCAACAGAATGGGCTGAAAAGTAAATACTAGCAGATTTCCCAAACACTGTTTCATTCTTTATTCAGCAAACATATTTAATTATTTTAATTTGACGTCTCTTTGTATTTAGAATCATATCATGAAACTGGAAAATATTGTACATTTATTTATTTTTTAGAATATTACAGTTGGTTCATTTACCATCCCATTTGTAATATCATCTTCATACTCTGAGAGAACAAAAATTCTTTTTTGTTTTTCTTCAAGAAAAAAATTAACATCACAAAACTAACTCCAGCTAAAAGGATGCAGCTTAGGAAGAAAATTTGTATTGCGTATTATTGCCAGAAATGTAATAAATGCAAATTTTAAGTCACAGTCTTCAACAACACAACAGTGCTGACAGAAATGTTTGAAACATAGCAACTGATCATGAAAGAATATGTTGAAAGTTTATATTTCAGGATTGAATATTTTAAGCTAATTTGACCTTAATTAAATAACAAAGGAACATGAAGGCGTGGCTGTGTGGTAAGAAGCTTGCTTCCCAACCACATGGTTCTGGGTTCAGTTCTACTGTGTGGCACCTTGGGTAAGTGTCTTCTATAGTCTCAGGCCAACCAAAGCCTTGTGAGTGGATTTGGTAGGCGGAAACTGAAAGAAGCCTGCCATATATATATATATTTGTGTGTTTGTGTCTGTGTTTACATCCACATGACTTAGCAGTTCAGCAAAGAAGACCGATAGAATAAGTGGTGAAACATGGATATATAGGGGAGTGACAGAATAACAGTGATACAATTAGCAGTAGGAGAACAGGAGAGAAAGATGAGTGGTATTGGCCTGAAAGTGTGCAGTGGAGAAGAGACAAGCACAGTGCATGAAGAGATGTAGTTTGATTCATTAGAGAAAGGTGAAGGTGAATTCACATTACATATAATAGAATATATAGTGCTTCTTGGACTCATAACTCCAGGTTAATTGTTGTTTGACTGAAGTGATTGGACAAGTGATTGCAAAGAATAAGTCCAGGGGTTAATTTCTTCGACTAAAAGGTGGTGCTCTAGTCAAAATGACTGAAACAAGTAAAAGAATAAAAGAATGTGTACATTTTATTGCCCACAGGGGACTAAACATAGAGAGGACAAACAAAGACAGACGACAGGATTAAGTCGATTACATCGACCCCAGTGTGGAATTTGAACTCAGAACGTAACAGCAGACGACATACCGCTAAGCATTTCACCCAGCATGCAAACATTTCTGCCAGCTTGCGACCCTAAGGAATGTATATATTATTTAATAACAGTTTCATTTGGCTTCATGCAATTTTAGTTTTGTAGGCTCATCACATGAACCTAGCTCGTCAGGCTTAGGCAACCAAATATATGGATATGTATATTTATATATATATATTGAGTCACCCCATAAGTAGTGCAGTTTTTTCAGTTGCATAAACTAAAAGTCGGAGGGGGATGGGATAAACTACTTCGATCAACTTGTTATAAAAGTAGATAGTAATTTTATCTTGTATTTATTCTAAGTGCATGTTTTGAAGAGTGCAGTTTGAGTTTAAGGTATTTTTTCAAAGCTGTAATGAAAGTGACAAAGTAGCATATTTGGCATATTTTACTTTATGAGTTCAATAAAGGCAACAATGCCACAGAAAGTGCAGGAGATCAAACGATAAGCATAACAGTGGTTCCAGAAATTACAGCCTAGAAAATGGGCCTCAGCTCAACGAGGACATCCTGCAAACCCTGGTGGAACAAAATCCCATCATCGACACCTGCGTGCCATCAGAAAAGTCTGCAAATTGGGTCAATGGGTTCGTCAAACTTTCTGGGTCTAACCATGTGCCGAAAGTGAATGTGTGCTCTTCTTTGCAGTCACGTCTCACAAATGAACCTTTTTTGGACTCAATAGTGACCTGTGACAAGAAATGGGTTGGTTCTCTAAAAATGTCAAACACCAAAGACAGTGGGTAAGAAAAGGAGAAACACCAGCACCCCAAGCTAAAGAAGGTTTTCACCCACATAAGGTGTTATCTGTTTGGTGGGATATGAAAGGTTTAGTCCACTTGGAGCTTCTAAACCCAAACCAAATGATAACAGAGAAGATGTACTGTGAGCAGCTTGAGTCAACGCTAGAAGATAAACAACCATCTTTGGTTTCAAGATGAAAAGTGCTTTTCCATCAGCCACATACAGCGAGGATAACATTCCAAAGGCTGGAGCAGTTCGAATGGGAAATGATGTCCCACCAACCATATTTGTGGTTATTCATTTATTCTGCAGTCTTCAAAATCATTTGGATGGAAAAAATATGAATTCTGTAGACTAGATCAGAAGAGTACTAAAGGTGTATTTTTCATCACAGAGAAGTGAATTTTGGAAGAGGGATCTTGCAAGTCTCCAGATAGATGGAAAAGCATTGTAGAAAATGAAAGAGAGTATATTTTAGATTAAGAAAGATGTTTGTTTATCTTAATTTTGAAAAAATAAAAGAAATATAAAAAAAACACAGTATTTATGGGATGGCCCAACATATAAAAGTCGATGTTCAATTCATCTTGTCCTTTATATATACATATATCTATCTATATATATGTAAAGATGAAAATGTGAGGTCTTATATCTATTGTTCAAATTTCTTTGAAATTGCAAATATATGTATATTCACTGGGTTTGTAAAAGAGAGCAAAGCTACAGGAAACCAAAAATGAAATGATCACAATAAGCAGTCAGCTACCCTACCCTAGTTGTTACCACTCCCCAATGTAGGATTCCTCACCATACAGGTGACGGGCACAACAATAAGATGCATTATGGATCTATAGCAATTGGAAGGGTGTGACCCAACTCAAATAAACATTAACAACAGTGTGACGTGAGGGCTAAGGGGAAATGAAAGTGTCACCTCTGAAGTTTGCCAATGATCACTATGCCGATAGGTAACTGGACAGAATAAATTTGCAATCTATAAATCACTTATCTTGGAAGGCCTTGAAATCAATGTTACCATCTAGGGACTATGTCTAACCCATTGATAATAAAAAGACTCAAAGGAGGTCTGCATCCAAATAATGTTTATTTGAGTTGGGTCATGCCCTTCCAATTGCTATAGATCCGTAATGCATCTTACAGCTGTGCCCGTCACCTGTATGGTGAAGAATCCTACATTGGGGAGTGGTAACGACTAGGGTAGCGTAGCTGACTGCTTATTGTGATCATTCCGCTTTTGATTTCCTGTAACTTTTCTCTCTTTTACAAACCCAGTGAATATACATATATTTCTGATTTCAAAGAAATTTGAACAATATATATAAGTTAAAAAGATTCTCAACAATTTAACTTCTCTGGTTGACTTTAAGACCCCACACACACACACACACACACACAATAGAGGCCTTAATTCCTGCATTTTAGAGCCCCATGAGCTCCATTTTTCAGGAGCAAAAAACCTTTCAATAGGTTCCATAAGATTTGGATTTTGGAATCTGGGCATAAAAATGAGTAGTATGGGATAAATGTGTCATTAGAATTTTTGTAAAGATGTGTAAAGAGGGAAAGAACCCTCATTAAAATTCTTCATCTCCAATTTTGATGAAATTCGAATCATGTGACAAGGGCAACGCCAGGTATCTGTGCTAGTATATATATATATATATACACATATACACACGCGCACACACAAACCTATATATATGTATATATATATATATATATATATACTGTTCATGACACCCTCTTGCAGACTACCTCATTGACGAATGACAGGGACCTTCTCTTTGTGGCTGGTGACTTCAATGGACATGTCAGACAACATGCAGGGGGCTTCCATGGTGTACATGGAGGCTATGGTTTTGGTTCCCACAATGAGGAGGGAACTAGACTGCTGAAGTTCTGTGATAATGATCTTATGGTTTGCAATACCAACTTCAGGAAACCTGCCAGTCACTTAGTCACCTACCGATCTGGTAGACTCACTAGTCAAATTGACTACATCCTTGCCAGAAAAAGGGAAAGAGGGCTGCTTATAAATGCCAAAACCTTCCCAGGCGAAGAATGTATCCTCAACATAGACTAGTAGTTAGCAACTTCGGGATCAGGGCTAAATGGATGCCCAGAAGACAACCACCATGGAGGAGAAGGGTCTGGAAGCTTAACAATCCTGCAAATGGACAGAGATTTAGAGACATATTACTTGAAGCTTTTGACGAAATAGAAGGGGATTTAGCATCACATGATGTGGAAGACAAGTGGAAGTTTCTACGAGACAAACTGCTGAGAGCCACTGACCAGATCTGTGGATGGTGCAAAGTCCGTTCTCGATCCAAGGTAACATGGTGGTGGAACAATGTTGTTGACAGGGCCATTAGGGAAAAGAAACAGGTTTGGAAGAACGGTGGTAGCAGGGTATTGTATCAGACTGCCAGAAGGGAAGCTAGGAGACAGATTTATTTAGCCAGAGGGGAAGCAGATAAGAAAATATTTGCCAATGTTCTGCGCCATGAGGACCAAAGATTTGAAGTATTTCATGTTACAAGACAGTGTGTGAGAGAGAATCATGATGTTGTGGGAGAGAAATGTGTCTACACAGATGATGGTTCAGTTGCACGAAACGAAGCTGCAAAGAGAGAGGTTTGGAGACGCCACTATGAAAGGTTGCTCAATAAAGAGAATGAATGGGAGAAAGAGAGTCTGCCGAATGTCGACCCAACAAAGGGACCAGCTATCCGAATTGACAGTACCTTAGTACATAAAGCAATTAAGAGTATGAAGACAGGGAAGGCCCCTGGCCCATCAGGAATCACCGCAGAGATGCTCAAAATATCTGGCAGTGTCGGCTATAGCCTAGTCACCTGTATAGTTAACCAGGTGATACATGAAGGAGTCATACCCAATGACTGGTGTAGCAGCACCATAGTCAACTGCTACAAAGGTAAAGGTGACACTTTAGATACAAATAATTACAGAGGTATCAAGTTGTTGGATCAGGTAATGAAGGTCACGGAGAGGGTTATAGCCCAACTAATTAGGGAGAGAGTCAGTTTAGATGAGATGTAGTTTGGGTTCGTGCCAGGGAAAAGCACCACTGATGCTATATTTCTGGTAAGACAGCTGCAGGAGAAATACCTAGCCAAAGATAAACCTCTGTACCTGGTTTTCGTTGACATGGAGAACGCCTTTGACAAGGTCCCCCAATCCCTCATCTGGTGGTCAATGAGGAAACTAGGGATAGAAGAATGGTTAGTGAGGAGTGTGCAAGCCATGTACTGGGACGCTGTCAGTAAGGTGAAGGTCGGCAACGAGTACAGTGAAGAATTCCGGGTAGAGGTAGGGGTCCACCAAGGTTCTGTCCTCAGCCCCCTCCTATTTATCATAGTCCTCCAGGCAATAACAGAGGAATTCAAGACAGGATGTTCTGGGAGCTTCTCTATGCTGATGACCTTGCTCTAATTGTTGAGTCATTATCAGAACTAGAGAAGTTTCAGGTGTGGAAGCAAGGATTAGAATCGAAGAGCCTTAGAGTCAACCTAGCTAAAACCAAAGTCCTAATAAGTATGAAGGTAGACAAACCACAAACCCCTTCAGGTAGATGGCCCTGCTCGATCTGTAGAAA
>NC_068987.1:48825390-48830495 GCF_001194135.2 Octopus bimaculoides | reverse complement strand
GCTTTTCCCTGGCACGAACCCAAACTACATCTCAGAGTAAAAGGTAGACTGTATGATGCATGTGTACGAACAGCCATGCTACATGGCAGTGAAATATGGTCGTGACTGCTGAGGACATGCGTAAGCTTGCAAGGAATGAAGCCAGTATACTCTGCTGGATGTATAATGTCAGTGTGCATACTAGACAGAGTGTAAGTACCTTGAGAGAAAAGTTGAACCTAAGAAGCATCAGATGTGGTGTGCAAGAGAGACGACTGCATTGGTATGGTCATGTGGTACGAATGGATGAGGATAGCTGTGTGAAAAAGTGTCACACCCTAGCAGTTGAGGGAAACTGTGGAATAGATAGACCCAGGAAGACCTGGGATGAGGTGATGAAACACGACCTTGGAACATTAGGCATCACCGAGGCAATGGCTAGTGACCGAGACCTTTGGAAATATGCTGTGCTTGAGAAGACCCGGCAAGCCAAGTGAGACCAGAACCCATGGCCTATGCCAGTGGGCGTAAGCAGCCCACTTATGAGTACCCCTCATTCATTGGACAATAATCTTTGCTTGTGATGACCTGTTGAGGCAAGTGAAATCAAAATCAAAATTGCTGATGTGGCCGATGACAGCACCACCTGATTGGCACTCGTGCCAGTAGAACGTTAAAAGCACCATGCAAGCGTGATCGTTGCCAGGGCCGCTGATTGGATCCTGTGCCAGTGGCACGTAAAAAGCACCATTCGAGTGTGTCATTGCCAGCATTGCCTTACTGGCACATAAAAAACATTTGAGTGTGGTCGTTGCCAGTGCCACTGGACTGGCTCCCATGCAGACAGCACGTAAAAAACACCTTTTGAGCGTGGTCGTTGGTAGAACCGCCTGACTGGCCCTCGTTCCAGTGGCACGTAAAAGCTCCCACTACACTCTTGGAGTGGTTGGCATTAGGAAGGGCATCTATCTGTCGAAACTTTGCCAGATCAGATCAGATTGGAGCCTGGTGCAGCCTTCTGGCTTGCCAGTCCTCAGTCAAACCATCCAACCCATGCCAGCATGGAAAGCGGATGTTAAACAACGACAATGATGATGATGATAATTATTTGTATCTAATGCATCATCATTACATTTGTAGCAGTTGACTATGGTGCTGCTACACCAGTCATTGGGTATGACTCCATGTATCACCTGGTTGACTATATGGGTGACTAGGTTATAGCCAACACCGCCAGATATTTTGAGCATCTCTGCAGTGATTCCTGATGGACCGGAGGCTTTCCCTGTCTTCATACTCTTAATCACTTTATTTACCAAGGTACTGTGAATTCGGATAGCTGGTCCCTCTGTTGGGCCGACATTCAGCAGATTCTCTTTCTCCCATTCATTTTCTTTTTAATTAGCAAACTTTCATAGTGGCATCTCCAAACCTCTCTCTTTACAGCCTCATTTAATGCAAGTGAACCATCACCCATGCAGACACATTTCTCTCCTACGACATCACGTTTCTCTCACACACACTGTCTTGTAACACAAAATACCTCAAGTCTTTGGTCATCACGGCACAGAAAATTGGCAAATTTTTTCTTATCTGCTTCCCCCTGGTTAAATAAACCTGTCTCCTAGCTTCCCTTCTGGCAGTCTGATACAATTCCCTACTACCACCGTTCTTCCAGTCCTTCCAAGCCTGTTTCTTTTGTCTAATAGCCCTGTTGACAACATTGTTCCACCACCATGTTACCTTTGGTCAAGAGGGGACTTTGCCCCATCCACAGATCTGGTCAGTGGCCCTCAGCAGGTTGTCCCATAGAAAGCTCCACTTGTCTTCCACATCATGTGATGCTAAATCCCCCTCTATTTCGTCAAAAGCGTTGAGTAATACATCTCTAAATCTCTGTCCGTTTGCAGGATCGTTAAGCTTCCAGACCCTTCTCCTCCATGGTGGTTGTCTTCTGGGCATCCATTTAGTCCTGACTCTGAAGTCGCTAACTACTAGTCTATGTTGACGGGTAAATTCTTCGCCGGGGAAGGTTTTGGCATTTATAAGTTGTCATCTTACCCTTTTCCTGGTGAGGTTGTAGTCAATTTGACTAGTGAGTCTACCAGATCGGTAGGTGACTAGGTGACTGGCAGGTTTCCTGAAGTTGGTATTGCAAACCATAAGATCATTTGCATTGCAGAACTCTAGCAGCCTGGTTCCTTCCTCATTGCGGGAACCAAAACCATAGCTTCCATGTACACCATGGAAGCCCCCTGCCTGTTGTCCAACATGCCCATTGAAGTCACCAGCCACAAAGAGAAGGTCCCTGTCATTCGTCAATGAGGTAGTCTGCAAGAGGGTGTCATAAAATCAGTCTTTCTGTCCATCAGGTAGCCCCAGCTGATGGACACTAATCTAATCTTAAGCATTCTATCGCAGACTCTGACTACCTTGATTACCTTATCAACCCATTTCTCCGCAAGAAGTAAACCCACGCCCCCAACCCCGTCAGTGTTCTCTGCCCAGAAAATCTTGTACCTATGTTCTTCGCTTGTGAGGATCCTAGTGGAACCTCCTCTCCACCTTACTTCTTGGATGCAGCACAAATCTACATGTCTCTGTTCAAGCATCTCATCAATCTCACCAGACCTACCTTTCAGTATGCCCATGTTGAGTGTGCCAACCCTGAAGGTGTGGGAGGTGTGGGCCCGTGAGACCCTAGGATGGAGGACAGCAACATCATGTACCTGAAAAGAAAGCTCGCATTTGGCAGAACTAATAAACAAACAATAGCCTACAACCTGCACACATTAAACCATCATTTTTATGCACTACATGATCACTACCTTACATAGGAGATAAACCCTTAGTAGGAGTAGGAATGGCATTAAGCCTTTAGAAGTGTTCATGGGAGACAACCAAAAGATGTCAGAGGATAAGGACTTTTGGTATATGTGGTGGGGGTGCGAGGGCTTTCGTACCGCGAAATAGCAAAATTAGAGAAATGAATAAGTGATGATGTGACAAAATTAAATAAATGAATAAGTGACGATAGTAAATGCACATGAAAGGAACTTAGGTTTGTTTTTAAAACGTAACAGTGTGGAAGATGAAACTATGTTTAAATAGGTAATGAAATAGATAGAAGAATGAAAAGAACTAATAAGGGGATTATGATCTGCACAGATGGTATTATTTTAAAGATGTATTCTAGCCTGTGATATCCATGGCATTCAACAACCAATACAGTATATTTATTGTGTTTGTTGTGTTAAGAAGATACAGATCAGATATACTTCTTTCAGTTTCACTGATATTTTGTTTTACTAATGAAATAAATGATTGAGTAAACTAAAGTGTGAAATAATTTTTAAAAATTATTGGTATTAGTCATGATATGCTTGACTGACGAACATTGGTCATCAAGAAAAAAGAAAGCAAAGCAACAAACAAAACTCTGCTAGGGAGTATAAATTAAGTGCCAAAACTAATGGCAACTCAACTGATATTTATTTATTTATTTATGTGTTTCAGCCAAGTGGCTGCGGTCATAAGATATTCATACAACTGGGAGTAGGGAGACTCCAGTTACAACTTTATTGGTCCAGTAGTTGATATGCCTTCATATAAAGTACATGCCCTTGAGAAGGCTACATACACTTAATAATGTAATATTATATACATATATACAGTATGCATATAATTGCCACCTTGCGAAATTTTATACACAAGCTAAATATACTATGTCAGTGACCTTCTCTTCATGGCTGGTGACTTCAATGGATATGACGGGCAACATCCGGTTGGCTTCCTTGGAGTGCATGGTTCCTGCAATGAGGAGGGAACCAGGTTGCTGATGTTCTGTGATGCAAATGACCTCATGATCTGCAATAATAACTTCAGGAAACCTATCAATCTGGTGGACACACAAGCCAGATTGACTACATTCTCATAAGAAAATGGGGAAGATGGTTGCAAAGACCTTCCCATGTGAAGAGTGCACCCCTCAAGGTTAGTCATTTGTAACTTCAGACTTAGGGATAGAAGGTTGCCAAGAAGACAACCAGTATGGAAAAGAGCTGGAAGCTTAAGATTCTTACTCTGAATAGTCAGAGATTTAGTGACGTTTTGAAACATTTGACAAGAAAGAGAGACCTATAGAAACATATAACATACAGAACAACTGGAGGTTTCTATGGGACAACTTAATGAGGGCCACTGAACAAATTTGTGGCTGGTACAAATTTCCCTCAAGACCTAATGTGACATGGTGGTGGAACAGTGTAGTTGACAGGGCCATTTAAGCAAAGAAATAGGCCTGAAAGGACCGGAAGGTAGCAGGGAACTATATTAGATAGCTAGAAGGGAGGCTAGGAGAGAGTTTTATTTAGCCAGGAGAGAAGCAAAAAGGAAAAAGTTTGCCAATGTTCTGCAGTGTGAGGACCAGTGGCAGAGAAACATGGCAGTGAAGCATAGACTATGACTATAGATGACATGTACAGGCTTGAAATAAATGAAGCCAGCATGCTCTGCTAGATGGGTAATGTTGGTGTGAATATGCAGTAGAGTGTAAATGATTTAAGAGAAAAATCGGATGTACAAGTTGTAGTGTGCAAGAGAGAAGACTGTGCTGGTATGGTCATGTAATACATATGAATGAGGACAGCTGCATAAAGGAGTGCCAATCTCTAATTGTGGAGGGAACCTGTAGGAGGGGTAGACACAGGAAGACATGGGACAAAGTAGTGAGAAAGGATTTTCAGATATTGAACCTCATAGAGATGACAAGGGACCGTGACTCTTGGTTGTTTGCTGTGCTTGAGAAAACACATCATCATCATCGTTTAACGTCCGCTTTCCATGCTAGCATGGGTTGGACGATTTGACTGAGGACTGGTGAAACCAGATGGCAATCCCAGGCTCCAATCTAATTTGGCAGAGTTTCTACAGCTGGATGCCCTTCCTAACGCCAACCACTCAGAGAGTGTAGTGGGTGCTTTTACGTGTCACCCGCACGAAGGCCAGTCAGGCGGTACTGGCAACGGCCATGCTCGAAATGGTGTCTTTTATGTGCCACCCGCACAAAAGCCAGTCCAGGGGCACTGGCAATGATCTCGCTCAAAAGATTTCATGTGTCGCCCGCA
>NC_068987.1:48819627-48824878 GCF_001194135.2 Octopus bimaculoides | reverse complement strand
CGATCCCGCTCGGAAAGATTTCATGTGTCGCCCTCACATGAGCCAATCCAGGGGCACTGGCAACGATCCCACTCGAAAGATTTCATGTGTCGCCCGCATATGAGCCAGTCCAGGGGCACTGGCAACAATCTCGCTCGAAAGATTTCATGTGTCGCCTGCACATGAGCCAGTCCAGGGGCACTGGCAATGATCTCGCTCAAAAGATTTCATGTGTCGCCCGCACATGAGCCAGTCCAGGGGCACTGGCATCGACCCCGCTCGAAAGATTTCATGTGTCACAAAACTGTGACCATCCATACATACAGGTATGTATGTTGAGAAGTCCTTCCCTTGAGGGCTCATGGGTGTTGGTATCATGTAAAAAGCATTCGTGCTGATGCCACAAAAAAGCACTTATGCCGATGCCGCATAAAAGTGCCCATGCTGATACTGGTGTCTCGTAAAAATACCCAGTACACTCTGTGAAGTGGTTGACGTTAGGAAGGGCAATCCAGCCATAAAAACCACGCCAGAATAGACAATTGGAACTTAGGCAGCTACCCAACTCCTGTCAAACCATCCAACCCATGCCAGCATGGAAAAAGGACATTAAATGATGATGATGATGATATATTTATATAGTATGCTCTGTAAATACTGTATGAAATAATACACACTGGCTGCATACACTAAATAAAGTAATATATATACATATATCTTACATTGGCATAGATTTGGCTGTGCAGTCTTGGGTTCAGTCCAACTGCATAGCACATTCCACACCCTAGCTCTGGGCTGACCAAAGCCCTGAAAGGAGCAGAAACTGAAAAGAAGCCTGTCGTCTTATATAGTTTACTGTTAAAGTAAGCTCAATAACAAAAGTTTTTATAATGCTATAAAATCCTTAGTCATGTGTCTTCACAGCAAGAAACTATTAGTAGCACTTATCTTTATACTATGAACTTTAAATGATATATATATATATATATTTTATATATATATATATATATATACGTACATGCGTGTATTTGTGGGTATTGTTGTCTGGACATCAAATGATTGTAAATTAGCATCACCATCTTAGAAATAAGGCTGTTTGTTTCCAGTCTTCCATGAAGAACATATTGGCAACAGGAAGGGCATTGAGTTGTAGAAAAATTTACCTAAGAAAATTCCATCAGCTATGTAGGCTATATACACTAAATAATGTAACATAAGCATATCTACTATATGATCAGTAATTATTACCTTGAGAAATACACAAAAGTCATATGCACTTGATAATGTTATATACATATATACTGTGAGTTACCTGGTCCTTTTGAATTTTACAAATTTCAAAACCTTTTTTCTTTATGCATGCATATACTGAGAGACACATGCATATATGGGGGTTGGTGTGAGACACAGGGATGGCTGTTTAGTCAAAAGTTTGTTTTCAACCATGTGGTTTTGAGCTCAGTTTCATTGCATGGCACCTAGAGTAGATGTTTTCTACTGTGACCCAGGTTGACTAGGGCCTTGTAAGTTTGGTAGATGGGTGTTAGAAGAAACCAGTCATGTATGTATATATGTGTGTGTGCTTATATATGCTTATGTGAGCACGTGTATTAATGTCTCCTTGTCTTGACATCATGTGACAGCTGTAAATGAGTGTCACCATCATGCAAGCTGTATCATTCATGAAGACAAGATGTGTGATCATGTGAAAATATGACTGCTTGGAAACAGGCGAGGGTTAATGATAGGAAGGCCATACAAAATCCATCTCAATGAATTTTGTATGATCCATGCAAGCATGGAAAAGGGGATGTTAAAACGATGATAATGAATTAATTTACTAGTCCATAACAATTGAACAGTAGACATGACCAAAAGAAGCCTATCATCTTATCTTATCTTATATAAAAGCAAGTTGTCTGTTTGTTTGTGTCAAGTTGCTGTCTACACCTGTTAACAAATTTTCGTGAAACTTTACAAACAAGCTAAAGTAGCATCCAGTTTGTTACTAGTCTCGTTGAAGTTTAATAAAAATCTATAATTGGATGGTTATGGCCCCTAGAAGGGATCCATGTATATAACCATTACCTGCCAAGGGAAATAACCCATTCATTTTCCTATATATATAATAAATGAAAAAACATAATAAATAGAAATATTAATATTTCTAAGTCTCTCTAAAGGAGACTACGGCAGCGGTACTGGATATTAATAGTTATCGCCAAGCTAACATGGCAATCCAGAAAAATAGGACGAATGCTGCTGTTGATTAGCTCCAAGAGGCCATCGCCTCTAGCTAGCTATGTGACACATGAACGTCACATAGCTAGCTAGAGGCAATGGCCTCTTGGAGCTAAATCAACGGCAGCATTCGTCCTATTTTTCTGGACTGCCATGTTAGCTTGGTGATAACTATTAGTATAATAAATACTTCTCAATTTTTTAAACAAGCATTCTACATTACATGGACTTCCTAACAAGAAATTGTCAGACGAAGTCAGTGATTTTATTTGGTATAAATCAAGTCGAGTATGTTTATTTCTTAGTATTTGGACTGTTACAGTTATTTTCGCAATTTACCCAGTACAACCCTTAAACAAATAAATAGTATTTTCCTAAACAGTAGATCCACTTATTTTGGTTAGTGACTTATTCACAAATATACCATGAATGACAATGCCTTTCATGTCACTTCAGCCAATTGACAAGCACAGCATGAAGAACTGTTCTGCTTTTAGACAAATGCAGTCACCACAAAGGTTACACCCTGTTTACATGTAGGAATACCTTCTTAATTTATATTGATAGATGTGTTAATGTTTTGTAACGATGTACTCTATGTAACAACCAGCCACACAAGCAGACAGAAATTGCCATTTTTCTATCAATAGCATTGGAATCTGCAGTCCTCATACAGTTCGCACGCTGTTTACATGCAGGAACATTTTCTTAATTCATATTGATAGCTGTGTTGATATTTTTCTTAACATGTACCCTTTACTTTTCTTTAACAGCCAAGGTGAAATAACCCATTTAAAATCCCTTATTTTTCTTTTCTGCCCACTGGTCATCTGCCATCATAAAGGTCACATGCTGTTAACATGTAGAAACACTTTCTTAAAAAGATCAAATCTGAGTTCTCCACCTGTGCGCACACGAAAACTGCAGCAAAAGCGTTCAACAATAGATCCACTTATTTTGGTTTATTCATGAATAATGAAGTGTTCAACAATAGATCCACTTATTTTGGTTAGTGACTTATTCACAAATATACCATGAATGACGATGCCTTTCATGTCACTTCAGCCAATTGACAGGTGCTGCTTTTAGACAAATGCACTGTCATCACAAATGTCACACCCTGTTTACATGTAGGAACACCTTCTTAATTTATATTGATGTGTTAATGTTTTGTAACGATGTACTTTATGTAACAACCAACCACACAAACAGACAGAAATCACTATCTGCACTGTATTCATACAGTTCACACACTGCTTACATGTAGGAACATTTTCTTTATTCATATTGATAGTTGTGTTGATGTTTTTGTAAGTGTTGTAAATGTATTGATAATCTACATGTTATTTTATTTTTAAATCTATATGTAAATTTATTAGTATATCTACTGTAAAACTAAATGTCAGTCTGTTTCTACATTCATTGTAAATCTATTTTAACATTAGCGCCCCTGAGGGTAATATTCTCTGGGAATGCACAAAAGCCCTTTTTAGAGTTATTTACTTTGAATAGTTATCCTCTCATGTCTGATTAGCCTGTTATTATGTAACATGCTTCATGATTTTGGTATATATACCTCATTGGTATTTCCTCCTATGTTCTATATACTCTGAGAAAGCATTAAAGGCTTTTTCAGGGCTACTTTATTTGAATTCTTACTATTGGGTAATTAATTTTATGTTATGTAACTGACTTCACAATTTGGGTATTCATAACTTATTGGGATTTCCTAAAAATAACATCCTGTGTAAGACAGTTCAGTATTCTCTGTTAATGCACAAAAACTGTTTTAAGGGCTACATACATTGTATTGTTGTTACTGGATTAGCAAAACAATTATGAGAATGGAACCAAGGGATAAACCCTGCTTTTCAAGGAATTACCGGGTACATCAGCTAGTATATATATATATATATATATATATATATATATATATATGTATCTTTTATCTTTTACTTGTTTCAGTCATTTGACTGTGGCCATGCTGGGGCACCACCTTGAAGGGTTTTAGTTGAACAAATCAACCCCAGGATTTATTTTCTTTTTTAAGCCTAGTACTTATTTTATCAGTCCCTTTTGCCAAACCACTAAGTTACAGGGACATAAACACACTAACAGAAATACAAAGACACACACACAGATATATACATGACAGGCTATCTACTCACAAGGTTTTGGTCAGCTCAAGGCTATAGGAGACACTTGCCCAAGGTGCCATGCAGTGGGACTGAACCCAGAACCATGTTGTTAGGAAGAAAACTTCTTGCCACACAACCATGTCAGCAATTACAGTTTTTATATGTACATACATATAAAAATTTATGTACATGTATGTGTCTGGTTGTGTTTCTTTGTCTTGACATCCTTATAATTGTTGTGAGTGTCACTGCCATACAAGCAATGTCATCCATTTCCATTTTTCCACAAGAACATGTCTAGCCATAGGGAAATACTACCTTGCTTGGAAATAGATGTGGTTTGGTGACAGGAAGGGCATCTGGCTGCAGAAAATTTAACTTCATTTGACTCATGCAAGCATAAAAAAGAGGATGTTAAATGATGATAATCATCGTCATTTAACGTCCGCTTTCCATGCTAGCATGGGTTGGACGATTTGACTGAGGACTGGTGAAACCAGATGGCTACACCAGGCTCCAATCTGATTTGGCAGAGTTTCTACTGCTGGATGCCCTTCCTAACGCCAACCACTCAGAGAGTGTAGTGAGTGCTTTTTACGTGCCACCGGCACGAAGGCCAGTCAGGCAGTACTGGCAACGGCCACACTCAAAATGGTGTATTTTATGTGCCACCCGCACAAGAGCCAGTCCAGGGGCACTGGCAACGATCTCGCTCGAAAGTCCTTACACATGCCGCGGGCACAAGTGCCAGAAAGGCGTCGCTGGGCACAGATGCCATCAGAATTTCGTTTTCGCTTGCCCCAATAAGTCTTCACAAGCTGAGTTTCGTGTCCAATGAGGGAGACGACGTTGGCATGGGTGCCAGTCGACAAATTTAACTCGATTTCGATCTC
>NC_068987.1:48817438-48819617 GCF_001194135.2 Octopus bimaculoides | reverse complement strand
TGCCCCAATAAGTCTTCACAAGCTGAGTTTCGTGTCCAATGAGGGAGACGACGTTGGCATGGGTGCCAGTCGACAAATTTAACTCGATTTCAATTTCACTTGCCTCAACAGGTCTTCGCAAGTGGAAGTTTAGTGTCCAATTTAACTCGATTTCGATCTCACTTGCTTCAACAGGTCTTCGCAAGTGGAGTTTAGTGTCCAATGAAGGAAGGAAGGTACGCATAAGTGGATAATGAGCATGATAATGAGCGAGCCATAAAATCAATAACTAAATAGGACATTGTAAAGATTGGTCTACTGAGCAAATAGTTGACAAAACAGTGAAGCAGGAAAACATCTGAAACAATGAAATAGCATTAAATTAAAACTGTCATCTGTAGATCATATTAAATGTATACAACCCATTAGAAGGCTTGATGCTGTGGAGTCCTCTAAAATGAAATCTCTTCATAGACTTGTGTTAAAAACACGACAGATTGGAGCAAGATGAACATAGTTGCTGCAATGACAAATGTGGATGGCAGATGTGATTCACCTTTCTTGGGACTTGTCAATGCTGAGCACCCAATTGTCATCTTCGTAATGAAATCCATGTTTTGATATATAGAAAACAGTGAACGAAACATTCACTGGTATTGCAGAAGTTTGTTGGGTTGTTGAAAACCTCAGTGTATGCAACTGAAACATTAAATTAAAATTGCCATTTGTGTATCATACTAAATGTATATACACCATTAAAGGGCTTCATGCTGTGGAATTGTCAGATAAAATCCTCTCACAGACTTACTGAGTTAAAAACATAGACTTGTATTAGTGTGTCCACATTTAGTAGAATACACAAATAGCGATATTAATTCAAATAAAAAGAAAAAGAGTAAACAAAGCTGTTTACTTTCCATTTGCTTTCAAGTCAAACAAAACTGCAACCTCATTCATTCTTAATTTCAGCTATTTTCATTAGCAACTTCAAAAAGCAAAAAAGAATAAGATAGACAATTTATAAACAAACATAAATTAAACTCTAATTTGTTTTATTGTTTTTGGTGTTTTTTTTTTTTGTTTTAATTTTATTACATGAAAGAAGGAAAACAGATGGAGAGGAACAAAGGAAACAAGGGAAAAAAAATAATGGAAAAGACGAAAGACATGCTATCATTTCTATAAAAAAAATTATTTAAAAAAAAAATTCAACAGAAATTGTTCCTTTTAGATTTGAAAGCTTCTAATAAGGAACGACAGTTTCTATTAAAGCAATAGCGTTTTTACCTTAGAATATACATTCTGTCTTGAGTCTTCTCAAATCAAACCAATAGCAGAAAAACTGCCAGTGTTGTTTTTTTTTGTTTTTTTTTCAAGATAATGGTTCCGGATGAAATGATCATCTATGTAGAGCACTGAGTCAAGTAATTTTGTGTGAAAAATGTGTTCAAATGCCCACATACATGGCACACTTACATACACACATTCATTAATATACTCAATCACATACACACACACATATACCACCATACACCACTGTATGAATTAAGGCAGGACTACAGCTTGATATGTATTCACAGTGATACCGTAAACTTTTTAATGCTTTTTTTTTTTTTTTCTTCCATTTTACCAACTTAAGGAATTAAAGTAGCTCACAGCCAAGGTAACCTTCAAAAGAAAATTACTTTCTTAGAAATTCTAATTCGAGCACCACACCAAACAAACCTTGCTGTTATGAGCCCAAAAAGAGGGCTTCTATATGGACATTTGAACTGCTCAAAATAACAGCTATCTCTCCCTCAACAAACTATATACCGTCTGTAAAATGAGGAATCGCTTTTGTGAACTTTTAAATCTAAGAATAACATTCCCCATAAACAAGACAGGACGGTCACAGCTGGAGTACTGATTGAAATCATTCATTCATCAGCTGCTTCTATATCATAGATCTATCCAAACAACTGACTGGGACTCCTCAACAATGAACTTGGCTTTCATCAATGCCATGAGAGATTTACATTTCCACATGTATATAGTGCAGTGTGTATGAAAAGGGTTTTAAATGATGTCTTTCAATTACACAAACAACTACCTAGAATTCACTATGAATATAACACCTATTACATATACACACACACACACATATAGTTACATCGATAAATACAGGTATATATATATATATATATATATATATATATAT
>NC_068987.1:48810158-48817338 GCF_001194135.2 Octopus bimaculoides | reverse complement strand
TATATATATATATATATATATAAAAACACACACGCATACAAACATATATATATAAGGTGTTCATAAATTATCTTTACAACTTCTATAATTTATTGTAGCAAAGTTGAGATCCATTGATGCTTTGCATACAACCAATAGACCCTGCAAGGAAGTGTTCTGTTGTTTCTAATAAAATTCTATTTGGAGTAAAGATTGTTTGCCAACATAACATGGCAGTTCTGGTTTAGGACAAATGTTGCTGTAATTTAGCCCCAGGAGACAATTATTCTGTGCTGCTGAAGGAAAACAACCCGGAAATCATGATACACAGATATTGTTTTGAGCTGAGTGGGGGTGCAAGATTCCCTTGTTCAAAAATATAAGGATACAGATTGTATCGTATTGCCAGCTGGAGACGATGGGGCTAAATTACAGCAACATTCGTCCTAAACCAGGACTGCCATGTTATGTTGGCAAACAATCTTTACTACAAAGTACTGTTGCTGAATATTTCTCATTGTGAGATTTAAAAATAGTAATTTTCTAAAATTCTATTTGTTTACTTATGTTTTCCCAAAAATTTGCTGAGTTATTCTGATTTTTCATTTGTTTTCTCAAATTTTCAAATTGTAAAGGATAATTTATGAACACACTGTGTTTACATACATACAGACATATACACACACACATCTTAATATTTCGCTAAGGCATAGTGAGACTTTATATATATTACTCACATACATACATATATATGCAATGGGTTTCTTTCAGTTTCCTTCAACCAAATCCACTCACAAGGCATTGCTCAGCCCAGGACCACAGTAGAAGACACTTGCCTAAGGTGTCACTCAGTAGGACTGAACTCAAGACAATATGGTTAGGAAGCAAGCTTCTCAACCACACAGCCATGCTTGTGTCTACACACACAGAAAATGTTTATTTGTATACATTATTAATGAATCTCCTAAGCTAAACTATCAACCATGTATAAGGTTTTCAAAACAAGGTACAAAATAAAACATTATAAAAAAACACCTTAAAAAAACTGAGAAAAATATAGAAAAAAAAAAGTTTTGCATGTGGCCTAAATGCCAATATATGACAACTGATGGTAGAATTAGTACAACCATTGCTGTTGTAGGTATTATTATTATCACACTATTCTACATTTTTGAGATGAGGAATTATGTACATTATTTACAATGGACAGATAGGTGTCCTCACCTTGTTTGTTGTTACCACAACATTTCAGCTGATGTACTCTGCAGCCTTCATTGGGTGTTCTGGTGGGATTTCGAACCCAACCCTTTATTTGACAAATAAAAACAAGAATATCTTAGGAATGAGAACAGAGTACCCCATTGGTCAAATAAAGTTGGGTTTGAAATTCCACCAGAACACCCAATGAAGGCTGAAACATGGTAACAACAAGCAAGGTGAGGACACCTATCCGTCCATTGTAAATAATGTACATCATAATCATCATTATTTTTATTATTATTATTGTCATCATCATTATTATTACTATTAACATTACTATAGTTGTTGTTAAGGCAATATGCTGGCAGAATTGCTAGCACACTAGACAAAATGCTTAGTGGCATTTCGTCCATCTTTACATTCTGAGTTCAAAATCTGCAGAAGTCAACTTTACCTTTCATCCTTTTGGAGTTGATGAAATAAGAACAAGTTGAGTACAGGGGGTCTATGTAATTGATTAGCCATCCGCCCCCAAAATTTCAGGACTTACGCCTATAGCAGAAAGGATTATTACTATTATTATCATCTTGTCATCTTCAGATAATTGAAGAAAATCATTTTCAAACTGTACAATAATACTGTGTTACAAATATGCACACACACATACACCAACATACAAATATATATATATATATCTTTTACACACACACACACACCTTATTTTCTCATACTATCTAGAAGGCTAGACCTCTACCAGGAGATAAACACCTATAAGTTTGTGTATGCATATGTATGCATGTACACACATGCTCACACACATACAAGTATTTATAAATTATTATTAATTTAGATATTGCAAAAGTAAACAAAAAAAAAACAAAGAAAAAGATTTCAAATTTCTTAAGACCTAACAAAATTTTAGGTGATGTTGATACATCAATAATGATAATAACTCCTATTTTAGTATATAGAGCCAGCAATTCTGAAGGAAGGCAGAAGTTAATTACATCAACTCCAGTGCTCAGCTGGTATAGTTTGTATCAACTCTGAAACGATAGAAGGTGAAATTCACCTTGGTGACATTTAACTCAGAATTAAAGAGCTGGAATAAATGTCACTAAGCATTTCATCTGATGTGCCAGCTTGCCACCTTGACGACAACAATGATAATAATAATGGCTTCAAATTTTAGCAGTGAGCTAAATTTTGAGAGGAGGGGCAGTTGACTAGATCAACACCAGCACTCAACTGGCACTTTATTATCAACCCTGAAAGAGATGAAAGACAATGCTGACCTCAGTGGAATTTGAACTCAGAACAAAAAGGACCAGAAGAACTACTGCAGAGTTTTCTAGCTTATTCTGCAAGCTAATAATAATAATAATGGTTTCAAATTTTGCCACAAGGGCAGCAATTTTGAGGGGAGAGGATCAGTTGATTACTTTGATCCTAGGGTTCAACTAGTATTTAGTTTATCAACCCCGAAAGGATGAAAGGCAACGTTGACCTCGGCAGAATATGAACATAGTGATGGGTGAAATACTGCTAAGCATTTTGTCCAGCGTTCTAACGATTCTGCCAGCTTACCACCTTAATAATAATAATGATAATAATAATCTTGTCTACTAAAGCACAAGGCCTGAATTTTTTTTTGGGGGGGAGGGGGCTAGTCAATTATGTCAACCCCTGTGCTCAACTGGTACTTATTTTATCTACCCCAAAAGGATGAAAGGCAAAGTTGACTTAGGCTGAATTTGAACTCAGGATGTAAGGATGGACAAAATAGCACTTAGCATTTTGCTCAGCATCCTAGCAGTTCTGCCAGTTCGTTGCCTTAATAATAATTTTTTATTACAATGGTTGGATTAGTGAGTGTATGGTGGAGAGAGCATACCTGATTAAAACAACACCAGAAGGGAAAAAAACAAAAGGAACAGTAGCTTGACCTAGCAGGATTTCAACTCCAAGAAGTGAAATGCTGCAACCAAAGATAACGAGGTATTTTATACTATCAATCTATTACTATTTTTTCCTTCTGTCCTACCACTTTAATAATAATAATAATAATAATAATAATAATAATAATAATAATAATAATAATAACAACAGCAACAGTCAACCCAATACATTTTTTTTTTTTCAAACAGCATAAACATACAGCTTTTATGAAACATTTATCCACATTTTCAGGATATCTGGGTGAGGTTATTGGTTTTGTTTTCTAAAGAGAAAGGGTGGGACTGAATATAAAAAAAAACAATGAAAAATAATATATGTACGTATATATGTTGATAAAATGTGGTTTTGCGTATATATTTGTATAGATGTGTTTTGTGATCAACTTAAGTATTTAACCAAAGCTTAAAATCGGAGGTAGATTAAATTGGTCCAATCTCAGAGCTGGGACCATATGATATACACAACTTTAGCTAAATGGGAAAAGAAAGACCAACAAAAGACAAATCAAAAAGTGATATTAATATATTAATATACAACTGCCACCAATGTGGTTATCATGTGATAGGTGGTGGGGCAGCATCTTCTGGTAAAAATGCTTCAAGAAAGAAAAAATTACATATATATATATATATATATATATATATATATATATATATATATATATATATATACATACACACACAAGGTATATTATATAAATTCAGTTGCTGTGTACAACAAAAATAGGAAACATGGAATAACAATGGGATGAAACCTCAAAATAATGGATAAACTCTCTCTACCACATGTTTTAAGTACATTTTCCCCTCATTTGTAAATAAAATAGAGAACACATACATACAGAGAGGGATAGGAGCATGGCAGGTATAGAGACAGGTAGGTAGACAAAAAAAATGAGAGAAAGAAATTAGTATATGAAGATTTACTCCAAATGCTCCAATCATATAATGACAGGAAAACAATAAAAGAAAATTCTTTCTAGTGGGACAATACAATTTAAAGAAGATATTTTTTTTAGGATATTCATAAAAGTAATTCTGCTACTAATTGAGGCACTATATAAAAAGACACATGGCCTAGTGGTTAGGGAGATGCACTTATGATCGCATGATCGTGGTTTCAATTCCCAGACCAAGTAGCATGTTGTGTTTTTGAGCAAAAACGTTTGTCACACGTTGCTCTGCAATCATTCCAACATTTGATGCATGGTACATTATGCACCTATTCAGGCAATGTCGATTTGATAGAGGGAGACAGCACATACATTTGATCATTAGAAACAAATCATTTGTGCAGGTCATTCAGCAAAAGCTGAATACTCATATATTCTTCAATGGGTGAGTTCACCATACAAAAAGAATAAGAATCCTTTCTAATATATATTAGACACATTGGTAGCTGAGATTAGTTATCTAAACAAAAACGGAAGCTCATTAGCAGTACAGTACTAAGTTCTTAGCAAACAAATCTTATTTCTTACTAGTCCAGTTTACTTAGCTGTGGGTGGAACATGTACCATAAGGACATGTCATTCACTATTGTAACTAGCAAGAATACAATGGATTAGATGTTTTATTAGCATGGATTAGATGTTTTATTAGCATGGATTAGATGTTTTATTAGCATGGATTAGATGTTTTATTAGCATGGATTGCTAATGTCAAGGATTCTCTTTTGGGCATAACAACCAGCAAGAGACCCACCAAAATGCCTGTTAACCTTTTAACATTTAAATTGACCATGTCCAGCCAAAATATTCAACTGGTTTTATGTTCAGACCGGTTATATCCAGCCTCTTACACCTATCTGACAATATCATACTAAAAATAAACAATCACATCATTGAAATCTTAAAGCTACAAGATAATGCAAGATTAACTAAAAACAATGTGAATAAATAATACATTGAACAGTGTAATCTGAAGCTAAAGGGTTAAAAAACTGAGATAATTATTTATTGTTTACAACTACTAAATGGTTAAAACCAGGATATATTCATTTAGCAAGCATTGTTCTTAAACATAAGAAGTGCCTCACAGGAA
This sequence comes from Octopus bimaculoides, assembly GCF_001194135.2. Taxonomy (NCBI): domain Eukaryota; kingdom Metazoa; phylum Mollusca; class Cephalopoda; order Octopoda; family Octopodidae; genus Octopus; species Octopus bimaculoides. Next base: position 48,812,158 of record NC_068987.1, on the reverse strand, counting down.
AATATTACATATAATTTGAGATTATATTTGAGAGAGAGAGAGAGAGAGAGAGCCTGCTCTAATTAAATTCATCCAAGAGTTTCACTCATTATAATTACACTGCCCCCATTCCTGCCATCCATACTGCACCCTGCAATATTTGTATCCCAGATAATCCCTAACCCTAAAGATATGTTGAATCACACAAAATGAATGAATGAATGAATATTTCAGAGTATGAAGTTGGAGATATAGAAACTAATTCGTAATTTATTGGCTCAGAATATTTAACCCTTTTGACACCAATCTGCCAAAGACCACCCCTGGATGGTTCTACATTACTTCTTATTTTGAAGTGAACTCAAAACTTTCCATTAAAATTCCATGTTAATTTATGTTCCAAACACCAGCTTAATAACGATAAAGTTATCTCACTAAATTCTTCATTATTTTAAAATTCAATTGAAACAAGGGAGTATTTTTCAACAGAAATAAAGTAAGAGAAGGGTCAATATAGTCTAAGTTAAAACCTTCCATCAAAATTTCAGGCTAAATCGTGTTCCAAACACCAGCTGAATAATGACAAAAGTTGTTTTACTAAAATTCTTCATTATTTTCAAAATTAACTGAAACAGAAATATGGTTTTGAAAGGGTTACAATGGTTTCTTCCACACAATATGTAATAATAGTTATGGGAGCTAGTGAATGACCTTACTGGAAAGTAAATAAATAAGTTTTAAACAATTCATTTAGCAGAAGAAACAATGACAACCAAGGTTACTAATATGATATATTCTAACATTCACCATCCCCAAACAAAGGCTAATTGAGATAAAATTCTTTAAATGGTTTTCCTCCAGATGCTGAGTTAAAATAAAAGTCAAACTGTAAATGAAAAGAAAATCACTACAAACGTGAATCATCGATATGTTTACCATAACCCTTTGGGTTTGTTTTTTGTTGTTTTCACGCCTTTATCACTAAAATAAAAAAAAAATTTAATGGATAAAAAAAGGATTAATAAAGCATGATAGCACCTGAATATATTTTGTTATAAAAGGCTGCTGAACAATGCCACATCTGGGGAACAGATGTGGGATCGTTATTATACAAGGTCAGTTCATTAGTGTTCTTTTAGTCCTAGATGGATTGCTGCTGCTTAGGCTCATGTTAGCCCTGATCTAGCAGAAATTTGGTCAAAGACATCCCAGCTATGACCATCTCAGTTTTTTTATATATACATTGTCCAATATGCCCCTTCAGTTTTTAAGACAGTAGAATGAGATTTGAGGGAGAATTGACTGCTATTACTAGCAAGTCAAGCAATGTTGTAGATTTCTGTATGTGTGTCGTGTTCTTGGAAGCATGGGGTGGGGGGGTGTCATTTGCTTGTAGCATAGTTACAGACATTTGTCAACATGCAGCGTAACAGGACAAGGAGTTTACAAGAATGGTAAGCAGTAAGACGATACAGCATTGCAGCATCATGACTGCACCATACAGTGTTGCAACAATGATGCAGTTTCGAACACCACAGCATGGCTGCAATGCCTCATACCATACGGCTACATGACTGACATGCCTCGCATCACAGAACAACTACGCTCTGGCAACCAAAGCATGGCCACAGAGTTTGGTTCTGTTATTTCCAAATGCACATCATGCAAAAACACACGTTGCAGTCATCTCAGTGTCACAAAAACACAGGAGTGATTGACAGAAGAAAATGAGAAAGGCAGTGGAAGATCATATGTGACAATCAAGTTTGTAATTGTAACAGTGTCGATGCAGTTTAACAGTGGCAAATCCACAGTGATTAAGTACACAGGCGGGATGGGACACAGTTTCACACTTCATGGCTGTCATCTTGCATAACCATGCAAATATTATGAAGTAGGTTGGTGTATACTGGAAACAGTTCATGCAATTACATGCGTGCACACGTTTGTGTGTGTATACACACACACACACAGAGATATATATATATATATATATATATATATATATATATATATATATA
>NC_068987.1:48803367-48804522 GCF_001194135.2 Octopus bimaculoides | reverse complement strand
CCCCCCCCCCCAAGTAACCATCATGGTTTGAACTGCTGCATGCCATGCACTTACTGTTGAAATGTTTGTAAATCACCTGTAAAAAGGAAGGTTTCCCTTTTTGCCACACCCTGTATATATTTTTCTTTCATTTTTTTTCCATAGTATTATACACTATTTTATTCTACATCTACAACCTGCGTCACAATTTCACTACACTCGGAATGCTGTAAAATGGTGTCAGTGACAAAGTCATCAACCATCATCATCACTGTTTCACGAACATGTCACATGCTGGCATGGTTTCTGTGGCTGGATGCCCTTCATATTGCCAAATATGATGAAATTCATGAGTTTTCTACATCACAGTCATTTCATTCTCAAGTCACTTGCCCAACATGTACAACTGTTAAATATGTCTGTATGAGTAAGTAAGTAAGTGTGTGTGTGCGCATGCGCAGGTATGTCTATGTGAGTAAGAAGTTTACTTCACCACTATGTGGCAATGTGGGCAAATGCCTTCTTACTACAGCCACAAAATTTCTTTTTATAATATCTGCAGATGTTATTTTCTTTGATTTATCTAATGGCATATTTAACTAGACCTTGTTCATTTCCTACTTGCAGCAAAAGCAACAGGATTACACACACACGCATCCCTCTATTATACTTTAGACTCTCTACATCTGGAATAAAGCCACCTCCTACTCTAGTACAATCTCATTTAGTCAAGAGGTTTTCTTTCTTTGTTTAGCAAGTTATTTGACAACTTAACTAGTGCTGGTGTCATGGAAAAAATCACACCATATACTCTGTAAAGTGGTTGGCATTAGTAAGGGCTTCCAACAATAGAAACCATGCTGAAAAAGACATTATAGCCTGATGTAGTTCTTCCAGTTAACTGGATCCTGTCTAACCATAACACACGGAAAACAGGTGTTAAATGTTGTTGATCATACGTACATACATACAGAGAAACAGAAACGAGTACTCACATGATCACTGACCCAGCGATTAGGAATAGGAGGCCGTTTTTTCTCAATACACACAACCCTTTTAAGATCTTCATAGCTGGGATCAGGTGAGAGGTAATCATAATATGGAAGCTGAGCATCTTCAACAATTCCTGAAACAAATAAAATATAAAGATGTATATATATATATATATATATATAT
>NC_068987.1:48802248-48802997 GCF_001194135.2 Octopus bimaculoides | reverse complement strand
TATATATATAATCCAAAAAAATAAAAAAAGAAGGAAAAACACAATGTGAGGACATGGTACATGCAAAGTATTAATAGATGCTCAGCGAAGGAAAGAAAGTTAGTTTTATGTTTGGAGCAAAGCTCTTCTTGGACAGGAAAGTCCAAGAGAAAAGAACGACAGAGGAAAAAAAAAAATCGCCAACGATCCACATGTAGTTACATTTTGAAATGTAATTACACACACACATATATGTATGTGTGTGTGTGTGTGTGAATCATTGGCGATTTTCTTCCTCCATCTTCCCTTCTACAGGACTTTCCTCTGTTTCCAAAGAAGAGTGTCTGCTAATAGTTCACATGTCCCACGGCCTCGTGTTGTTGTTTTTCTGTGTTTGTTCTTCTTTCTTAGATTTATCATCATCATCATCATCATCGTTTAACGTCCGCTTTCCATGCTAGCATGGGTTGGACGATTTGACTGAGGACTGGTGCAACCGGATGGCTACACCAGGCTCCAATCTAATTTGGCAGAGTTTCTACAGCTGGATACCCTTCCTAACGCCAACCACTCAGAGAGTGTAATGGGTGCTTTTACGTGTCACCCGCACGAAAACGGCCACGCTCGAAATGGTGTCTTTTATGTGCCACCTGCACAAGAGCCAGTCCAGGGGCACTGGCAACGATCTTGCTCGAAAACCCTACAAGGCCAGTCAGGCGGTACTGGCAACAGTCACGCTCAGGATGGTACATCTTATGTGCCACCCGCAC
>NC_068987.1:48796520-48801123 GCF_001194135.2 Octopus bimaculoides | reverse complement strand
TCAAAGGCTTTCTCCATGTCAACGAAGGCCAGGTACAGAGGTTTATCCTTGGCTAGATATTTCTCCTGCAGCTGTCTCACTAGAAATATGGCATCAGTGGTGCTTTTACCTGGCACAAACCCAAACTGTATCTCATCTAAATTGATTTGCTCCCTAATTAGTTGGGCTATGACCCTCTCCGTAACTTTCATAACCTGATCTAACAGCTTGATGCCTCTGTAATTATTAGTGTCTAAAGCGTCACCTTTACCTTTGTAGCAGTTTACTATGGTGCTGCTACACCAGTCATATATATATATATATCCATATATATATATATATATATATATATGAAATGAAATATATTTTATGTAGAGGAAGTAAACGTGTATAAGGTGTAAGTGAAAACTAATGACAGAGATATATGGATTGAAGCAGCAAATGACTGGGATGAGAGAGCTCTTCTGAGTGATCATTCTGAAGACAAAGCATGCAAGTAAGTTATGATTTGCATTATAAGTGTTGTAGGTTCATTATCATCATCTAATGTCTACTTTTGCATGCTTGCATAACTCAAGTGGAATTTGTTGAAACAAATTTTCTATGTCCACTCTTCCTCCTCTCTCTCGCTAGATATACGAGGAGAAATCAGAAATTAATCCACACTTTTGCCATAACATATCTTTATTATTATCACACTTCTCTCTGCGCATTTGTGCTTATAGTTGGTACTATTGTGGACACTTGAGAGAAGTTTGATCCCGATCGTGCCATTTTTCTTTCTGGCTGCTCCACTAGCAATGTGCACCAAAGAAGAACAAAGAGCAGTGATCCAATTTCTCTGGAAAAGGAGTACCAAATCAACAGTGCAAGATACAGTGCTTTGCTGGCTGACAAACTGAAGCCAACAATTTACACCAAACACTGAAGCCTATTGTCGAAGAAAGTTTTGCTGTTGCATGACAATGCACACCCACACACAGCCACCCAGACTGTTGAAACTATTAACCAAATGGGTTTTGAGGTGCTGGAACACTCTGCCTATAGCCCAGATCTTACTCCTTCTGACTATCATACCTTTGGACCACTCAAAGATGGTTTACAAGGTCACGATATGAAGGAAGTGGTGCATAAATGGCTGCACAACCAACCATAAACTTTCTTCTTGAAGGAGATATGCAAGCTTGTGGACCGCTGGACCAAGTGCATCATAAAGGAAGGAGACTATACAGAAAAATTAAATACTTGCTTATCCCCAGCTTTTGTGTAAATACATTGAAAAAACAATATAATTTTTCACTCTCCATCATATATATATATATATATATATAAAATAGCATGGGTTGGACAGTTTAACCGGAGCTGGCAAGGTGGAGAGCTGCACCAGGTTCCAGTCTGATTTGGCTTGGTTTCTACAGCTTGATGCCGTTCTTAACGCCAACCACTTTACAGTGTGTGCTAGATGCTTTTAACATGGCACCAGCACAAACGCTTCTTTTTGTGGCACTGACATAAATGCTATTTATGTAGCACAGGGCTCTTGCAAGCCAATCCTCTTCTCCAGGGAGGGGGAATGGTCTTAACACTACAGCTGTGGAATACAGGTCTTTTTGAATACACCAAGGCACCAGGCATTTAATCCTTTGTTATTTCATCTGAAAGGTTCAGCATCCAGAGGTCATCCTTCAGTGCCTTGCCTCATGTCTTCCTGGGTCTCCCTCTTCCATGGGTTACATCCACTTTGAGAGATCAGTATCCATCTGCATTACATGACCAAACCAGCATGGTCTTCTCTCACACATACTGCATCTAATTCCTCTTATGCCTAACTTCTCTCTCAATACACTAGCACTCTGTCAAACATGTACACTTACATTGCACATCCAGCAGAGCATACAAGCTTGATTCTTCTCTTGCTTTCATGTCCTCTGCATTCAGGGCCCACGTCTCACTATGTAGCATTGCTGAGCACCCCACAGACATGCATACCCTAAATGTAGTTTTCAGGGAGATTCAGCAGGTCACAATGTGACAAGGCTGGCTCTTTGAATTACAAGTACAACTCAATTTTGCCAGCTGAGTGGACTGGAGCAACATGAAATGAAGTATCTTACTGAAGGACACAACGTGCCACCAGAAATCGAACTCACAACCTTACAATCCTGAGCTGAATACCTCTAACCACTAATCCACAGGCCTTCATTATTAAGAAGTTTACACTTAACTGCTAATAATACACTGGTAGTATTGTTTCACTGTAAGACTACACTAATGTTTTATACACAAACAATGAATCAATTGCTTAAGATTAGTAACAAACAGTATTCTTAAAGCTGATCAGAAAACAAAGGAAGCTTCTGTCTATAAGTGTTTCACTGCAATGGACAGCCAACAAGCTTGTTTTGATATGACCCAGTTCTTCTTTTGTTTGTATAATGGTCTTAAACATTACACACACACATGCATGCATGCAGACACACACGACATAAAATTCTTTAAACAAACAGGATGAATAAATGTTTAATGGTAAAAAAAAATAAATAAATAAATAATAATAATTGTCCAGACTGTTCATTCAAGATTGGAAATCGAATCACTCATCTTCTGCTGTATACCAATTACTAGTAAAGTAGAAGATGGGCTACTTTATTAGTAGTGAGTTAAATGTGACCGGTTTCACAAAAAAAAAAAAAAAAAAAAAAAAAAAAGACAGAAAAACCCCCAGTTCAACTGTTAAATACTAAACAAAACGTCTCTTTTCGTTTGTTTATTTGCCTATATTAACCACTTCAGTACCAGTGGAATGGTTTTCTTTACAAATCGAGATAACACGCTGCTGGAGCAACTCTTTTCCAATATGGATGCCCTTTCTACTAAGAACTACTTCACCATGAATGGAAATACTAGACTAAGAAAGCAGAGTTATGTCCTTTATGAAATGGATGTTAAGTTCAAGCATTTTAAAATTAAATTTCTGTAGTCAGATGGAATCAAAATGAATGAAAACGCTGTCTGTGGCTCAATAAGAAAACAGGTTGCAAATTCAATGCCATGCTTATTAACACATTATTTCAAATATTCTTTTAAGAATCATGTATGGTTATCAGGATAATAATAGTAATTTCTACTAAGGGCACAAGGCCTGAAATTTGTGGGGAGGGGAGCAGTCAAATACATCGACCCTGGTGTTTCACTGGTACTTAATTTATTAATCCACTGAAAGGATGAAAGGCAAAGTCAACCTTGGCAGATTTAGACTCAGAACATAGTGATAGACAAAATACCGCTAAGTATTTTGACAAGCATGCTGACGGTTCTGCCAGTTCACCGCCTTGCTTAATAATAAAAATTGGTAAATAGTAGTAGTACCAGTGGAAATTCCATGATAAATAAGAAATTTTTTAGATGGTTGTAAGTTTATACAGAGCCATAAAAATTAGTGTTCCTTTATAAACTCTATGTTATAAATGTCAAGGGTACTAAGCTGCTTTTGAACTGTGTCCACAAGTAGAAGAGATATTGAACTGAAAAAGGAGGGGCCAAAATTTGTTGGTGGGACAATGGTGAATAATCTTGTGGGATTCTACCAAGTTAGCTGCTATGCATCAAAACTTTTGAGTCAATACCCAAAAAAGTAAGACATTCAAAATATGGTGACTGATGGAGAGTATTCATTGGATGCAAGTCTCTGGACAGCTTCCAACATATCAATATTGTGGATAATATGGGGCTTCCCGACTGGAGTTGTAAGCTCTAAATGTTGATGCACCATACACATATACAGCTTTAGATAAATAGCTAGTAGACAGGTGACACCTTTGGCCTTTTTGACACTTCACAACCATGTGGTACTAAGTTCAACCTCACTGTGTGGCACCCTGAATATTCTCTGCCAATGCCTTAGATGGAAACTGTGCAGAAGCCTGTCATCGATGTATATATATATCAGTTAAATATTCACATATTGCTTTCAATTGGAAAAAAAATTTCTATACATAATGAAACTGTGATCTACCAACGATAGAAATAAATATATTTACAATATAACTGAAAAAAGAAAATATAGAAAAAAAAAAAACAGGTGCATAAGCAGTACCTTTATGAACACACCGACGTGCAATTTCCCATAGAACTAAACCAAGAGCATACACATCTGCCTGTTTGAATGATTCAAAATGTTTCCTATTTATAGTATCATCCAATATTTCTGGGCTCATATACAATTTGGTGCCCTGTCGAGAATTAGGTGCAATATCCACTTCATTAGTTTCACTGCAATAGAAAAGGGAGAAGACATATATACATAAAGATATATATACCCCTATAACATACACAGGGAAATAAATATTTGAGTAAACATGATTGTCTGCTTTGTGATTTTTTGCTAGGATAGATAACTCTGCTTGACTAAATCTGTGAAGTTGACAAATTTGCTAAAATATATATGCAAATTGACTTAATGTACAAAAGTACACAAATGGTGACATGAGCAGGAAAAAAACGCGATGTTTTTTTTTTGCCCCCACCCCACCACCACTGAATTTTAGATATTTGTCTGTGCTGGAGAAAGAGGTGTGTGTGTGTGTATATATATATATATATATATATATATATATATATATAT
>NC_068987.1:48785744-48795657 GCF_001194135.2 Octopus bimaculoides | reverse complement strand
TATATATATATATATATATATGTATATATATATACGACGGGCTTCTTTCAGTTTCCGTCTACTAAATCCACTCACAAGGCTTTGGTTGGCCTGAGGCTATAGTAGAAGACACTTGCCCAAGGTGCCATGCAGTGGGATTGAACCCGGAACCATGTGGTTGGTAAGAAAGCTACTTACCACACAGCCACTCCTACACCTTATATATATATATATATATATATAGTTCATAGATCCAAATGTTCTCTGTATAGAATACACTTAATAGTGCTCAAGAGATTTAAACTTGAACAGGTATAGAAGTTAACAAAGGGATAAGCAACTTAGGCAGATCAATATATAAAGGATTTGTAACACTATATAAAAGATTTGTAATACTGTTCCTCAACCCCTTTAATTCTCTATATCATTTGTATTCTGTGTACGTCAGACCTTATTATATGCATACACATATACATTCTTTGTATTTCATGTATTTAATATACTTTACAAATATTTTAATAAGTATATACATAATTATAACAAGGGATTGGCTATAAGCCTCTCCATGCGCTTTAGGTATCTATTTTTCTATCGCGTGAAGTTTATAGCCAATGCCTTGGTATAATTATTAAAATATTTGTAAAATTTACCTATAAAGTTTTTATTTCCGTGCTGACCCCTTGGTAAAATCATTAATGATTTTTACCCTTTATTATAATTTAATATACTTTATATATTGATCTGTCTAACTTGCTTATCCCTACATTTACTTAAATAGCTATCATGGGTCCTTGTAGGATATAAAGATAGGGTGTTTCCAGAGAAGCACTCAACCTGAGTTCTGGGCTGCTATCAACACTATTAGATTCAAGACTAATATTGAAGTTCAAGTGCAGAAAATCCCTATTTCATGATGGTAAAACTGTTGTATGGGTGTGGTGAAGAGTAAATTATAATACAAATAATAAGACAAAGAAATCCTTTAACACATCTTTAATGATTTGTTACAATTGTTTCTGTACCAACTGTGCCTGCAATGCCAATTTATACAAAATTTCGAAGTGAAAATTTACATAATGTTTGTAGTTTTAGATGTTAGAGTGGCACTTCATCAGACTTGCATCAAAGGTACACCCTCACATAAGCAAAAAGCAATGTCTAGAAGATGCACAATGCAGCATGCAAGAGAGAAGACCATGATGGTTTGGACATGTGATGCATATGAATGAAAATAGCTGTATAAAGAAGTGCTGATCACTGAAAGTGGATGGTACCTGTGAAAGAGGGAGACCCAGGAAGATATGGAATGAAGTGGTGAGGACTGATCTCTGGATGCTGGGCCTCATGAAGGAGATAACAACGAACTGACATGTCTGGTGATATGAGGTTCTTGAGAAGACCCACCCACTTCAGTGAAACTGAGTCCTAGAAGTGCTGTGTGTTCCACCCACACGTGACAAGAAAACTTTTCAGACACCCTACCCCAACAAACTAAACTAAATCTCTTCCCTTCCTCACATTTCCTCTTTTCATACACTATGCTTATCTCTTGCTCCCCAATCCTGCTTACTGCCCTTGTCACTGTATCATTGCTATTTTGTAGTCCCCTACCCCTTGTATATACCCAGGTTTCCCCACCCTCACACTCAGTGCATCCAGGTGAAATCTCTACTCCCTACTCACACTCCATTTATATTATGATCCCCGTACCTTGAGGGTATGCCTGGGCATTTGCCATCAGCTATGTCTCTCTTGCTCCACTATCTCATTTATATTCTGATCCCTGTTCTTTATGACTATGCCCTGGTACTTTGCTGCCATCTATCTCTTGCACTCTTCTACTCTCTCTCTATTTCTTTCTATCTCTCTCTCTGACCAAGTAACCATGTACAGCAAGACGCCTGTTTCTGTTTCTTTGTCACACTCTAACCTTTCATCATCTGGCACAAAATCCCCTCCTCCAATGACCCCCTCCCCTCTCAAAGGATCTTTGTCTTGCAAGTTACTTGGTGACCCTGCCAGTGCTGGTGCCATGCAAAAAGCATCCAAACCACACTGTAGAGTGGTTAGCATTTGGAAGGGCATCCAACTGTAAAAACCATGCCAAAACAGACAGTGAACTTGGTGCAGTCTTCTGCCTAGCCAGCTCCTGTCAAACCGTCCAACCCATGCCAGCATGGAAAGCGCGCGTTAAATAATGATGATGATGATGATGACGGTTTCAGCAATCAACCAAACTATGTTTCATTGAGGCCTAATATGAGCTGAAGCATGTTGTCCAGAGTTGTCAGAATGCCAAAACTCAAACTATATCTAAGAAATAATCACGGAGTTATCTCCCATTTTTTATTTTAATTCCAAATCTGTTCATTTAGATCAGGAGTGGCAAATTACTTATACCATTGACCCCTTCATGGAATCGTTAATAGTTTAACAGCCATCATGTGAATTTCTAAAATGAAATTTAAAAATATAAATAAAATATTTCTTGATTTATAAATGATAATTTCTTTTGTTGTTTTGTGTCACTACTGCTTTTTAATAGATATTTAAAGAGATTTTTCAGGTGTTTATGAACCTCTAAAATAGCCTCATAGGCCCACAGGGATCAATATTAACCACTTTGCCGACCTCTCAGTTACATAATTAATGTACTTCTCACTACTATCTCCAGCGGTAGATAGACATAGACTCTTCCTCAACTCTCAGAAGGCCAAAATCACGTGATCTAGTAGTCTTGGTGGTGGTGATGGCAAGTGATTTATCTTCTGCTAGCAATGTAAACAAGAGTGCTTATATGCACCAAAATTCCATGTGAGAAATTCTCTTATGGTAACTATCCCAGTATTTTGTGTTCTAACACATCCACTTTTTTTAAGTAGGGACAAATATTAACTTTTGGTATTAATACCGCTTCTATCACTAATAATTATTTACTAAAGCTATAATTTTAATTATCTTGGCTTGTTACCACCACAGTAAGGTAGTGTCTATTAAACCATGGAATCGTTTTAGATGGGTAGACTGTGCCTAAAAAAATCAATAAGTATAAGCAGTGTCCCAGCATAGCCACAGCCCTGGGGTGAAATGTATAAAAGAACATAAATGTATGGTTAAAGTGTTTGTTTGGTTTTTGTCTTGTTTTGTTTGTTTTTTATTATTTTAGGAAGGAGTCGGTAGATAGACATAGACTCTTCCTCAACTCTCAGAAGTACCCAGACAATAAAAATCAGAGGTTAAATGATGTTATATGGGATATACATTCATATATTTTGTTCCACACATGATGTTATCTTTATCCATGAGGACTTTTAGGCTAGGTCCTGCAGAGGGCTAACTGGGCCTCAGCCCAGAGCTAAATAGCATGACTATAATACATCTATAATGATTATATGCCCCAGTGGTGTTTGATCAGAGGTTAAGGACGAATGAGAACTAATTCTGTAATGCAATCATTCTATTGTTCTAGTCCCAATTTGAATTCTAACTGTTGGCCAATTTATCCCAAAGTTCTTATCTTGATGTAAAATTAAAGAAGCAATTGTCATTTATCTCTGACATCATCTGACGAATGCCAACTAAGATGGTGTGAATCAGTCAAGCTTTACCTGCTAGAAATAGCAATCCCAATGTTGGCTGTTCAATAACCAAATGAAGTGCAGATTTTCAATCCTGGGATCATCTTGATTCCAGAAAGGTATAATATGTGTATGTAGAGCAACTGTAGACTGAGATACGGGGGTCCCAGATGGACAGACAGAATTTCACTTTTATTATTATAGACTGACACTCTAATTCAATATAAAAATAATCAATTATAACTGTCACCATCATAGCACAAAACGATTGTGTCAAAAATACATCAAGTTGGATTAGTATTATCGTTAGCCACTGAACAATGGTACAAACATAATGACAATATTCTGGTGGACCAATATTCTAACTGCTTCACCCTTTCACCTCAATAAACATTTCACAAGAAAGAATTTAACTTTTGTAATATATGTACACAGTTAATTTCGTAAGTAAAAAAAAAGTCAATGTTTTCTTTTGTTTGTTCTTTGTAAACTAGATACAGGACTCAAAGTTCCTTTTTGCAATGACAATAAACTGAATCAATTACTAGTAATGTATTATCTTCGGAAGGTCAAAATAGTAAAAGAAATTGTATAAGAATGTGATCAGATAAACCGCAGTTGCCTCCCCTCCCTTAACTACATTCTGTCCATTAACAAGGCCATTCTCTTTAAAGTTAAACCAACAGGTTTTCAAATTAGTTTTAGAATGCCCAGAAAAAATCATTATATACCGGTCGTGGTATGTTGAAATGGTTCGTTTTCGATCAGATAACGATGCTGGGACGGTTCTTTTCAGATCTAAGCTATTTGGAAGAAAATATTTGTCTGGAAAATTTCACACAAGGTAAATGGGAATTCTGGCCACATTGTTCAGTGAATGCATTAGCATTTTTTGAAATTTCAAGGTTAGTGTAAACAAACACCATGAACCTTTTTATGCTGCTCTGGAGAAATTCAGAGAAATTAGAAGTTTGGGGGTTCTTCTCTAAAAAATTCAACATACATTCCAGGTAAAAAAAAATTTGTTTAATATCTGGCTAGTCAAACTTTAATGTAAAGAATATGAATTACTACAATTCCTGTGAATATTCAAGATTTGCAGCTTAGATATTTCACAATTCAGATAAAATATTTCAGAAGTCATGTGAAACTGGCAAAATGATTATTTTCATCACCACAGGTATAACTTTGAAACTTTCCTACTACATCAACGATGTTAGCATCTATTTTATTGCAGATGTTATGTTTTATCTCAAACATTTCTTCACTCTCAGCTCAACAGTAATCACTCAGAACTCTCTCAACTTTGTTCTTCTTTAGTACTGGTGCCACAATAAAAGGCACCCAGTGCAGTTACATGTAAGGCTGCAAGGAACCTTTGATCTTGTTGAAAATACATCAACCTTTCTAATGATGATGCCTTGATGTCCAGCCATAGAAACTGAGCCAAAAATTAAACTTAGGAATGAGACCTAGTCCTCTGACTCATCTAAGAGAGGAAAAAAATAATCCATCCAGTCCATGCCAGCATGGGTAGTGAACATAATACAGTGACCATGGCAATGATGAGGATGCAACATGAAAGTTCAAAAATAACATGACACACTAAAACTTAGGAAATGCAAGTAACAGGGGAAAAGAAATACAGGTGTGTGTGTTTGTGTGTGTGTGCATGTATGTGTGCACGCGCATATGTGTAAGGAATGAAATAATTACTGTACCTAATATATTTGACACAAAGTCCAAGATCTGCTATACAACATGTTAGGTTTTTCTTCACCAAAATATTCTTACTTTTTATGTCTCGATGAGCTAATGCAGGTTTACCTTGAAGAGAATAGAGGTAAATGTTTTTATCAATATCAACAGCAATGCAAGGAACAGAAGAAGAGTAATAAAGAAAAATAATTAATAAATTAGTATCATAACAATCTAACTATACTATCATCAAAAGATTACTGTCTCTTCCATCTGAGCCAGACAGACATGCACTCACATTTGAACTAAAACAAAATTTTTAACTCCATTAGACGTTCCCTTGGATTGTGAACGTACATTTTAAAACAAAAATTCTGCCCTCTTAACAATAGATATGCTCAATTGGAAACAAAATTTCACTAACCAAGCTGTTAGAAATAATAGCCAAACCTCTCTGTCCACAGGCATCTTTAAAAAATTATACACTGGACAAAGTAGTTTCAGATATGCAAAATATAAGATGGTCACAACAGTAACATGTTTGAGTTTAGGCCTGCTCAGTCAGGAGTAATCTGAGTATAAACAGCAGGAGCTCACTGCTATATGCATTTCAAAGTACAGCAATTTACTTTTTCCTTTCTTTAACTTGGTAGATGTATAAATTACATTCACTTGTTATATGGACCATATGGATCTTTTAATGCACATATTTTAACAAAAATACTGCATCAGCTTATTTTATAGCTGTTGTGCCTTTCCTGGCATCATCATCATTATCATCAATTAATGCCATCTGTCTTCCATGTTGGCATGGGTTGGAAGGTTTGACAGAATCTGACAAGGCAGAGGACAGTTTCAAGCTCCAATTTCTTCTTAGTTTTTTTTTTTTAACAGCAAGATTCCTTTCCTAATGTCAACCACTTTACAAAGTGTACTGGGTGCTTCTTTCATAATACCAGTACTAGTGAGGTCATCAGATAACGCATAAGACAAGACCCCTTCAAGTGAGTGGGGGGTATAAGCAGAGAAGGAGGTAACATTATGCAATGACAGGTAGGTTAGATAAAAACATTAAATTTCATGAATTCTAAGACTGTCCATAGAGTTAGTTTTTCTTACATTGACTGAAATAGCAAAATGTTTTAACTAATAAATAATATACACTGCTTTATGAATTTTCATAAGGAGTTTACTTTTTGATAGATTATAAAATGCCATTTTAAACAGAAGTGCATTTGCACATGTTATTCTACTTTTACATAGTCTAATCACATCAATATTAGATATTTAAATGAAAATAGATGTCCATCTGTGTGTGTGTGAGAGAGACACAGACTGAGGTTAGTAGAATAATGTGTTTTGCTTATGGGTGTATATTAATAACCAGAGCATATTTGTAATTAAAACATTTTAACTTTACAGCTCATGTACATGCAAAAAAAATAAGAATCATCAAAGAAAAAAAGGAAAATTAATGAACAAGGACTGACCTTTTGCTCCATATATTTCTGCATGAAGGAATGCAAGACCTGCTACTGTTGAGTGAGCTAAGCGCATCATATCAACAGCATTCAATGTGTTTGCCCTAAGGAAATCATATAGTGACCCATGATCATGGTAGTCTGTTATGAGATATAGCTGTGTACCTTTGATATCAGCAGCTAGAAATCCTAAAAGACAAGAAGAGAAAGAGGAAAGTTTACTTTCATTATGTAACATAAGACTACTCGTTATAATGAGCTCTTTCTACTGAAAGACAAGCATCTGGTAAAAAGAAAAGTGTATAATCAGCAGAATTCCAATATATGACCAGCACTTATTTTTATCAGCAAACTGGATTATCCTCATCATTGTTGTTTTAATGCCCACTGCTCTATGCATCAGACAAATATAATTTATACTGTGCTCCTGGTGTCAACAGTGATGTGCTGTGATTAGGGTTGAGGATGTTCTAATGTTGGCAATTTTGGTGTTGTTGATTTGGTGCAGAATTCGTTTAACATAAACAAATTTTTTATGTAACAACTGATTTTTGCTAGTTGGGCATGGAACACTGCAGAAACTAAAACAAAAAAGTATAGAAATGCTCGTAATTACCAAATTAAAAACTAAATGAAACTATAGATACAGAAAATATCATTTCTGCTTTATGTCATAAAAAGGGGGAAAACTCAATTTCTTCACTTCCATTTACTATTTCTCTCACTCAAATTGTGTGTTATATGTTCAGGTTTTGCTTTGAGCATTGCATTGTACTTTTTTATCCTTGTTGAGTTTGCAGAAAGGTACAGTGCCCATAACCTTTGTTGACCATCCAAGACCAGAGAGCTTGATGCTGCTAATGCTTCATTTAACTATTGCAGGTCAACACCTGCTAGCAAAAAAAAACATGAACAGGGAGATTCTAGAGGGATGATGGTGCAGGGAGAGAGGACTGGGGTAATAAAAATGGTTTATGTGGGGATGAGGGGGTTGAATGCACCAGGACTGAAAAGAGATGGAAAGACAAGTGGATTGCAAGTATTTGAGTGGTGGATGTATGAGACCAGCCAGTTCTGTGGAACAGAGGCTATTATAGATACAATGTAATACACATATACATACACACACAAAGTGCATGCATGTGGGTGTGTGTAAGTGAGAGTGTGTATGCCTTCAGTGCCAAATCATCCATATCCAATCAGCCCATACAATCTATATCATCCATAGGACCTGTTTTACAACTATGGTGTACTGGGCCATGAATATAATGAAGTGTCAGTGAAGCCTCCAACAGCTGCTGCTCTTTTTTTATAATAAATACAATAGGAAAAACAAAATTAAAATACAAGGTACTACTTTAGTCCAGCATAACATAGTTCTTAGTTCAGACCATACCTCTATCAACTTATTTTGATCCCTCTAATGAACAATTATAGCTATATTATAATAATTCATTCTGCTTGCACTATTTTTCTATTTGTGTATTTTAAAAATATCATCTTTGTATTTTTTTAACTTTTAGTCAGGAGGGAAAGCAAAGCCAAATGTCCATTCAGGGTCTCTGAAACTATTGGAAGGAAGAGAGAAAACTTCAAACCAGAAATCCAGCCTGGATACTTGGAACCGATTTAAACCCACAAAAGGCACCCAAGGTGCTAAGTAGTGGTGTTGAGTTAGACCACAGATTAAATCTACCACCCAAGTAGGCCACAGCGGGATTTGAACTCAAGAATACAAACAGCCAAAACAAATATTGTAAGGCATCCAGTCCAACATCCTTACAGTTTTGCCAATCCACCACCTTGGATTGGTGCTTTCTTTTAACTGATTCCCCCACCCCCTACAAAATGAAAGGCAAAGTTGGCCTTGACAGGATTTGAACTCAGATCATAGAGAGCTGGAACAAACATCATAAAGTATTCTATCTAACACTAACAACTTTGACAATTCACCATCTTATCCAATGAGTTCAAATATAAGAGAGGATTTAATTTCCTTTAGTGGGTACAATTTACAATCTAGTTTAAAGGCTGTAACCTAAAACTCCACGGTTTAAGAAATAGTGAATGGTGATATTGTCTTTGGTTTGAATACTGAAAATGTAGTTGATTTTTCAAAGAAGCTGGTTCTTTTTTGTTTTTGTTTTTTTGTATAAAAGGAGAAAAATCCACTGCAATAATTGTTTTGCTTCAGTCCCTCCTAGACTGAGAGACAACTTAAATGGTGGTCAGTGTGACTGGTGTTTAGTTTGAACTATTGGAAGTTAAAAGAGAAAATAACTTTCATATGATTATAGTGAGAGGAAAAAAGCCACATCAAAATTTTAGTTTGGGATACAGATTTAGTAAGCAAAACACGTAATTTGAATTGTATTTTTGATGAAAGATAATATTGTGGCTTTCAATAGCTGCTGACACAATATGAAGCTCAAGTGAAAACCACAATGAAGTATTGCTCCTGTATCTGGAATGGTACTACTGTTACACTCAGATATCCAAAACCACATCTTGAAGAATCACTTAACTGATCAGTATCCAATCATTAACGGATATACTTCGGCCTGTGACCCACAGGAATGCTGTCGGTCTGCCTCACTCTATACTATAGAACTGGTCAGTCTCATATATCCACCACTCAAACACTTGCAACCCACTTGTCTTTATATTT
This sequence comes from Octopus bimaculoides, assembly GCF_001194135.2. Classification (NCBI taxonomy): domain Eukaryota; kingdom Metazoa; phylum Mollusca; class Cephalopoda; order Octopoda; family Octopodidae; genus Octopus; species Octopus bimaculoides. The sequence continues at coordinate 48,786,253 of NC_068987.1, read as the reverse complement.
CTTCTCAGTCTTGGTGCATTCAACCCTTTCATCCCCACATAAACCATTATCCCCAGTTCTTCCCCAACAGTATCTGGAATTTTCTCTCTGTTCATACTTTTTTCCCCGGCAGTTGTTGACCTGCAATAGTTAAAACAAATCGTTAGCTGCATCAAGGTCTCCAGTCTTGAATGGTCAACAAAGGTTATCCTACTGCAGATTCAACAAAGGCCAAAAAAAAAAAAATTAAAATAAAAAAAAATATATATATAGTGAAATGTTTGCAGCAAGACTTGAACATATAATACACACAATGAAGTAAGTAATGTATCACAATGTGTCAATAACAAAAACCTACTTCTTATAAGGTGATAGAAGATCTATTGCTCTTTTTCAGGCTTCTGAAAAATGTTTCTAACTCCATCTTGTATGCTACCAAAACATCAGTTATAGAGTAATCTTGGTATTTACCACAACAAACTATAATTTATCCATAATATGTCTTTACAAACAGCTGTATACATATATAT
>NC_068987.1:48784977-48785645 GCF_001194135.2 Octopus bimaculoides | reverse complement strand
TGTGTGTGTGTGTGTGTGTGTGTGTGTGTGTGTGTGTGTGTGTGTTCATGTATATGAAAGAAAATGGAATTAACATCATTTATTTAAAAATCACTACAATTGTTTGGATACATTCTCACACCTGTAGTAAATAGGTGAGGTGTTGTGCAATCATTATTTAACATCCAAGATGTGGAGTGCACTTCCTCAGGTGAATATTTAAATAGGTTCGTCATGAGATCCTCTAGCCATTTCACTTGTGTGTTTGTGTTTGTGTGTGTGCGTGTGCGCATATATATATATATATATATATATACATACACACACATACACTTTTGTACTTTGGAAGGGACATGCTGCCCATAAAACACATTGGTCAAATTTCATTACAGTAGTTATATTATCAGTTAATTATATAATAAATGAATTAATTGGTATGTCAAAGATTTTTCTTCACACCCTGTGACCAACCATTAGATTCCATAATAGAAACTAGCAGCAAGGAGTGTTATAGCATGAAAGAAATATGTGAAGTCAGAGGCTGTGATGAAAGAACTTGATTAATCAATTAATATATTAATTAACCAAATGTCTAATTAACTGGTAGTAAAATTGCAATGAAACACAACCAGCAACCAGTGTGTCTGCTTTATCACCAACATGACACTCCCAGAGGATAACAATATGTG
>NC_068987.1:48779418-48784858 GCF_001194135.2 Octopus bimaculoides | reverse complement strand
AGAGAGAGAGAGAGAGAGAGAGAGAGAGAGAGAGAGTGTGTGTGTGTGTGTGAAAATGAACATGTATCAATGAATGTTTGTGTTTGAAGATTATGCGCGAGTGAAAATGTGTGGGTGTAAGTGAGAGACAATGTGTATGTGTGTGCGCTCACATTAGTGTGTATGAGAGAGTGAGAGAGAGATTTTGTGTGTGTGTGTGTGTGTGTGTGTGTGTGTGTGTGTGACTGACAGAGAAAATGTCTATGCATGAGATTGCATGTGTATATTGTGTGTGCATGCATAAACATATGCATAGATAAATAAAATAATTGTCAACTACAAACTACAGTAATATGAGGGAGACGACCAGCTGTATATGTATGTATAGACAGACACACACACATAAATACACATTATTAAATACAATTTGAGACAGAAAAAAAAATTAGGCCTAGTGCTCTATATCTCTAGTTTCGCACCTATTGCTTGCCAAGCAACCCTTTTACCAATTACATTGCTGAGTGTCTGCCTTTTCCTCATCACACATTTAATAATATAAATAATTATACACCCTTTAACTGTATTGTTCAATCTCTAAACGTGTCTCATTTGCTTCACAAATAATTTGTTCAATCGCTTTTCTACTAGCATCTAATACACTGAAGTATCACACTTCGATTTGATATTTGTGATAAGAAATAACCTTGTTAATATGGTAAAAATTATGAATTAAGGTTTGGAAAGGGTGTCAAACAAGGAGATACCATCTCTCTATATATGATCATCATCATCATTTAATGTCCATTTCCATGCTGACATGGGTTGGATGGTTTGACAGGAGCTGACCAGCTGCTCAGGCTCCACGTCTGTTTTGGCATGGTTTCTGTGTCTGGATGTTCTTCCTAACACCAACCACTTTACAGAGTATACTGGGTGCTTTTACGCAGTACCAGCACCCACAAGCCTGGAAAATTAGAATCATTCAGCTAAAGAGAGATGTAGGTGATATACCTGTATGCAAGACAACCACAATTTTACTTAACTTGACAGATCTTCTCAAGCACAGCAAACCGCCAGAATTTTTAGTCCCTTATCTCTGTGAGGCCAAATGTTTGAAGATCCTTTCTCACCACTTTGTCCCACATCTTTCTGGGTCTACCCCTTCCACATGCTCCCATCACAATTAGAGATTGGCACTTCTTTATGCAGCTGTCCTGATCAATACACATCACATGACCATAACAGTACAGTCTTCTCTCTAGTACACTACATCTAGAGCATGAGATCCAATTAACAGAACATAAAATACATAACACAACAGGAGATGCTGTGGAAGGGTTCATCATGAAACTAATTGAACAAATATCAAGCACAAAAAAATGAATTGTGACAGTACAGGTAGTAGGCTCCAGCTTAGCAAGAGCCCAGTGGTTGGAATAAGTAAAATAGAAAAAGAAGATATGTGCATAAGTACATGCACACACACACACATCATACAAGAGTCATACACCATGTTGCTTCATAATAAGGCTGGTAAAGAAGATTTAAGAAACTATCGCCCCATATACCGCATCACACTTCTATAAGCTGTTTACAAAGGTCATCCTCACCAGACTATCAAAACTCCTCGATGATCAGAAATTAAGGGAGCAAGTAGGTTTCTGTAAGAACTACAATACAATAGATCACATATTCACATCAGCACAACTTGTAGAATGAGTGAATGAATACACACTGCCTCAGTGCTTCACTTTCATTGACTATGAAAAGGCCTTTGATAGTGTCAAGACAAACGCAGTCTTGTAATCTATGGAAATGCAAGGTGTCGAGATGCAATACATCAAATTGCTCAGAGATGTGAACTCTGGATGCACCAAGATATAGCTCTGTTATTGCCACAAGTAAGAGTTCCAATTAGGAAGGGTGTCAAATAAGGAGATATCATCTCTCTACAACTCTTCAATGCATGTCATCAGAGACTTTGATTGGACAGGTGATGTAGACATCAATGGTAGCTACTAAAACACCTCTGATTCACAGATGACATTACACTAATGGTTATAACCACAGATCAGCTGCAGACTATAGAGACAGAGATCAACACCCTTGGTTCAGCAGTAGACCTTAAAATGAACCACATAAAAACAAAATACATGCAGTCGAAAGATGTAGTGCAAGGCCAAATACATGTAGGAAATGACGAAATCAAGGAAGTAAAGGAGAACATTTACTTAGGACACAGTAAATATGTGCCAACACATGAATGCTGAAATCTCAAAAAGAATAAGGGCAAGATGGAAAACATTTACCTCAATAAAGAATGTGCTCAAAACAAAGCAGACCATATATGTGAGACTCTTCAATAGCATCATCCTACCTGTGCTCTTATATGTGAGACATGGTCAACTATGAAAATGGAAGAACATCAATTGGCTATGACACAAAAGAACATGGAATGATCCATGCTAGGAATATCTTTTCAAGAGCATGTTTGAAATGAGATAATTCAAGAATGGAATGGAATGAACAATGTAATCACAGAATACCAAAAGCACAAGTTCTGTTGGGCTGGACATGTCGCAAGGTTCAAACAACAGGTAGGCCTGTGCAATTGCCAAATGGTATCCAAGAGAGCAGAAAAGGGGCTACTTGAAAGGCTCCCACAATGATGGGAAGATGATTTAGTTAAACAATTTGAGACAAGATGGAAAAGAATGGTGTAATCAAGGAAGAATTGGAAACACATTGCAACCAGCAAGTCTGCTAGTCTGGTTGATACAGTGATACATACACATCCATACACACACTATGCATTTATGCACATAAGTGTGTATGTGCATGCATGTATGCTAAAACAGAAAGCTGTTTGTTTTCCTTACCTAATATATTATCATGTCTAAGCAGCACTGTTTGGTAAAGTTCAGTTTCTCTGAACCAACTATCTTCTTCTGTGGTAAAAAATATCTTCACTGCAACATTTTCCCCTCTCCACTTGCCTTTCCACACCTCACCATACCGACCTTTTCCTATACTCTTAATCAAATATATTTGCTTAGCTATTGTGCGCTGAACCTACAATGAAAAAGAAAAGCTTTTATGATAATTATCAATGATGAGAAATTTCAATTCTATTATTTTTATTTTTCTCAATTTTATTTTTTTCAATGTAAAATTCTAATTTAATATTTTCTTTTATAAATTAAAATTGGAAAGCAAAGATTTTTAATTATAAACTTCAAAAGAAAAAGAATTTTAATGGACATTAGAAAACTTCCTTTGTTTTCATCTTTCCTTTTCTCAGTTCCATGTGGATTTTTTTAATATATTTTTTCTATAAATTAAAATTGTTGGGCAGAGAGTTCTATTATAGTTCTATTCACATCTAGGATGCTTTAAAGAAATTCCAAACTGACCCTGGTACATGACTGGTATTTATTGTATATTGTCAACCCTAGAAAAGGGCAAAAGTCAAAGCCTGCATCAGTGGGTTTTGAACATAAAATGTAAAAGAACATAGTGGGATACTGTAGGGCATTTTACCTGAGATTCTAAATATTTTACCAATTCACATTTATAATATTTTTTCTTAAATGAGAATTTAAATTTATACTCAAAAACAATAAAAATATTAAAAAAGAAATTGAAAATAGATCATTATTTCAATTTTTAGGGTTTGAATGATTTCAAGTTTAAAATTTTGTGCGATTTCCTTACAACAAAAGCATGTTTCTGAGCAAAGTAATACTCCCCCATGGCCTGACACAACCACGAAGATTAGACCTGAAGGCCACTGCTTGTATGATGGTGATGCTCCTTTACAACTATCACACAGTCAAGACAAAGTGACACAAACACCACACAGGGTAGACTTCTTTCAGTTTCACTCCGCAGAAACTTCACAAGGTTTTGGTCAAGCTAGTGCCAGAAAACACTTGCCCAAGATGCAGTGGTACTGAACCCAAAACCACATAGTCGGGAAGCAAACTATGTAACCCTTTAGCATTCAGATTATTCTGTCAAATGTAATGCTAATTTATTAACATTCTCTTGAATTAATCATGCACTGTCTTGTAGTTTTGAGATTTCAATGATGTGATTGTTTACTTTTAGTATGACATTGTAGGATAGGTGTAAGAGACCAAATTTGGCCAGTTTGAACATTAAACAAGTAGTATATTTTGGCCAGATATTGCCGGTTTAAATGCTAAAGAGTTAAACATATGATCATGTTTGTACATATCAGTATAAAGTGCGTGCGTGTATAGTCAGTTAATATGATGTAATTAATTAATTTCACTAGTCAGAGATGTAATTGTTCATAGATGTCAGAGATGTAATTGTTTATGGATGTAGTAGAAACGGCTATAGTCAATTTGACAGGCAAAAATTTGCTTTGTCTTGGTCAGTCATTATTATGCACTCACTTATATTGACAGCCAATTAAATCCTGGGTGACCTTTCAGAATAGAACTGCAGAGATGATACTCAACTGCTGCAGCCAAGAGGAAGTAGGTAAGAGTGAATGTGTGTGCATGTATGTGAGAGAGCATACGTGAGTGTGTGTGTGAGTACAATATATGGAGGTGCAGTATTTTTTATCTTTTACTTCTTTCAGTTATGATGTGTTGCTTTGAAGGGTTTTTAATCAAACAAATTGACCCCAGTATTTTCCTTTTCAAGCCTAGTACTTACTCTATCAGTCTCTTATGCTGAAGCACTAAGTTACAGAGACAAAGAAACAAACAACAGTTGTCAGGCAGTGGCAAAGGGACAAACACGACAAGCTTCTTTCAGTTTCCATCCACTAAATCCACTCACAAGAATTTGGTCAACCCTGGTCTACAGCAGAAGACACTTGCCCAATGTGTCATGCAATGGGACAACCTGGAACAATGCAGTTGGGAAGCAAACTTCTTACCACACAGCCATACCTGCACCTATACAAAGATTTTTATTTAGTTATTGCAGCCACAAGTTGACCTTCATCAAGCAGGGGTTTCTGGTTTTTATATATTTGATTGAGGGAGGATGAACATTGTTCATGGTTAAGGGCCTTTCAATTATTTCCCAGATTAATAGTTAATGATATACGAGGAACATGTTAAATGGTTCCGTGTGAAGTATGCCTAAAAATGGTATGTGATACATAAGGTGTGTATTCAGTGAAAAGATATGCGATGTTTGTTACTTGGTATGCGGGTCCATGGTGTTAGTGATGTGTATGTATGCACGCATATGGTATGAAGCATGAGATGAGTAATGTGTGTTCGCCATGTGTAAATTGTGAGGCACTTTTGTGTGTGCGCACATAAAACTTGAGGCATCTGATGACTACGTGGAAGGGAGCAAGGTTGCATATGCTTATGTGCAGATATGTATGCATTTGGTGTAAGGTATGTAATTATACAAATCTGTGTTTCATATATACATATATATATATATATATATATATATATATATA
>NC_068987.1:48776458-48779149 GCF_001194135.2 Octopus bimaculoides | reverse complement strand
TTTGAATTTTTTTCAACATTTTATTGCAATTGTCTGATAATACAGACACAGACTTGCCTAAATGCATCAATTAACATTGGTATTTTTTTCACCGTTGCTACAAACATCATCATCATCATCGTTTAACGTCCGCTTTCCATGCTAGCATGGTTTGGACAATTTGACTGAGGACTGGCGAATGAGATGGCTGCACCAAGCTGCCCTTCTTAATGCCAACCACTCCGAGAGTGTAGTGGTTGCCTTTACGTGCCACCAGCACGAGGGCCAGTCAGGCGGTACTGGCAACAGCCACGCTCAAATGGTGTTTTTTACGTGCCACCTGCACAGGAGTCAGTCCAGCAGAACTGGCAATGACCTCGCTCGAATGTTTTGTTCACATTCCATCGGCACAAGTGCCAGTAAGGTGACGCTGGTAACGATCATGCTCAAATGGTGCTTGTTACATGCCACCGACACAAAAGCCAGACAGCTGCTCTGGCAATGATCCCGCTTGGATGGTGCTGCTAGCGCTCCACTGGCACGGGTGCCAGTCATCGAATTTGGTTTGATTTTGATTTCACTTGTCTCAACAGGTCTTCACAAGCAGAGTTTAGTGTTCAAAGAAGGAAAGGAAAGGTATGCGTAAGTGAGCTGGTTACACACCTGGTAAAGGCCACGGGTTATTGTCTCATTTGTCTTGCAGGGTCTTCTCATGCACAGCATATTTCCAAAGGTCTCGGTCACTAGTCATTGCCTCGGTGAGGCCTAATGTTCGAAGGTCATGCTTCACCACCTCATCCCAGGTCTTCCTGGGTCTGCGTCTTCCACAGGTTCCCTCAACCATTATGGTGTAGCACTTTTTCACACAGCTATCCATTCTCACCACATGACCATACAAGCGCAATCGTCTCTCTTGCACATCACAACTGATGCTTCTTAGGTCTAACTTTTCTCTCAAGGTACTTACACTCTGTCGGGTATGCACACTGACATTACACATCCATCGGAGCATACTGGCTTCATTCCTTGCAAGCTTAAGCATGTCCTCAGCAGTCACAGCCCATGTTTTACTGCCATGTAGCATGGCTGTTTGTACACATGCATCATACAGTCTGCCTTTTACTCTGAGCAAGAGGCCCTTTGTCACCAGCAGAGGTAAGAGCTCTCTGAACTTTGCCCAGGCTATTCTTATTCTAGCAGCTACACTTTCAGAGCACCCACCCCCACTACTAACTTGGTCACCTAGGTAACAGAAGCTATCAACTACTTCTAGCTTTTCTCCCTGGAATGTGGCGGAAGTTGTTCTCTGCACATTTTCAGTGTTTATTGCACCTGAGCATCTACCACATACAAAAACTGTTTTGCTAGTTATCCTTCCTTTGATATTGCTGCACCACTTATGTGTCCATAGCTTACACTGGGTACATCTTATAGAGTTTCTACCTACGCCTTTTCTACAGATCGAGCAGGGCCATCTACCTGTAGTTTGTCTATCTTCCTACTTGTTAGGACTTTGGTTTTAGTTAGGTTGACTCTAAGGCCCTTTGATTCTAATCCTTGCTTCCACACCTGAAACTTCTCTAGTTCTGAAATGGAGCTGCCAAAGTTACATTTGAGAAATTTTGCTATTCAACTTCAAAAAGGAGATAAAGTAGCTGAAACTGCTTGCGATATCAAGAAAACATTTGGTGAGGAAAGGACCAGTGAGTGGTCAGATCAAAAATGGTTTAAATGATTTTGCAGTGGAGACCTGAACCTTGAAGATCGTGAGCGTAGTGGACAACCATCTGTCATAGATGACGGTCAATTAAAGATCATCGTTGAGAAAGATCCACGTAAAACCACTTGAGAACTGGGAAAAAGAACTTCAAGTTAGCCAGAAAACTGCCTGCAACTATTTGCATGCAATCATAAAATCAAAAAAGCTCAACAAATGAGTACCACACGATTTGAATGAAAATCAGAAAATGTGCAGATATGAAATTTGCTCGTCGCTTCTTCTCTGTAACCAGACCAATCCCTTTCTCAACCGTATTGTAACTTGTGATGAAAAGTGGATTCTGTACAATAATAAAAAACATTCTTCGCAGTGGTTGGACCAAAATGTAGCACCGAAATCCCCAAATCTGAGCTCTTCAGAAAGACGGTTATGGTGACTGTTTGGTGGTGTACTGCTGGACTCATCCACTATAACTTCTTAAAACTCGGAAAAACCATTACTGCACAAACATATTGCCATGAAATTGCTAAAATGAACGAAAAACTGCTACTCCTCCGTTCCAGACTGGTCAACAGAAGAGGGCCATTGAATGCTTGACGACATGCAGAAGTTGAGGGAACTTGGCTACAAAGTTCTTCCCCACCCAGCTTATTCCCAAGATCTTTTTACTACCGAGCACCACTTTTTCAAGCACCTTGATGGTTTCCAGTGAGAGAAGGAGTTCAAAAATCAACCGATGCTGAAAGTGCATTCAAAGAGTTCATCAGCTCCAGAACTCCAGATTTTTATGTTACTGGAATAAAACAAACTTGTTACATGTTGGCAAAAATGTGTTGATTGTAATGGTACTTACTTTGATGAATAAAATTTCCACATTGTTGAAATATATTGTGATGAATTTCATGTTTCAAAACGTTGCTTACTTTTTACTCAGCCTGATATATATATATATATATATCCATGAGTTATGTGCATTTAATTTCTATATGTTT
>NC_068987.1:48774180-48776375 GCF_001194135.2 Octopus bimaculoides | reverse complement strand
TATATACAAGAAATGAGGGCAGGGAATCGTCAATTAATAATAGAATTAACAATTAACAATTTTGCCAAGTAGTTCAGTATGAAATAAACCTTTATCGGTAAGACCATTTATCATCATAAATATAATGATGATATATTTATGATGATATATATATATATATATATCCATGAGTTATGTGCATTTAATTTCTATATGTTTGAATGTTTCTATTCCTGTGGAAAGTCATTACCATTGTTTAATATCTCCTTTTCCATACTTGCATGGGCTGGATGGAATTTGTTGATGCCTTTCCTGTCACCAACACTCCTTTCTAAATGAGGAAATATTTCCCCATGGCCAGATATCTTTTTCATTGAAGACTAGCAACAAACAACATCACTTGTATGATGATGAGGCTTGTTTACAATTACCATATAATGTCAACACAAGGGTGTGCACAAACACACACACACGGAAGCTTCTTTCAGTTTTCTGTTTACTAAGTTCACTTAATAGGCTTTGGTCACCCCAGTGCTATTGTACAAGAACTTGCCCAAGGTACTGCATAGTGCAACTAAACCCAAAAACCATGTGGTTGGGAAGTAAGCTTCTTAATCACACAGCCACACACTAGTACCCATAAGTAAGTATAGGAGCTAAAATATGCATGTTTTTATTAATTTATGTTAGGTTCTATGAATATTCAGGTAGTGTAAATATTGAAGCACACCATCTGTTTTTTTTTTTGGGGGTGGGTCAACTTCAACAAAGTTTAGTTTTAAGTGTTGTACATAAAAGGGCTCAAAATCTGTAAATAAAATAATTCAATAAATAACTATTGATCAGTAAAATGTGTAGTCATATGCGGGTCTATGTTTTTGTGAAGGAGATCAGCATATGTCGATTTTACCAGAATATTCAGGATGATATCAACTAACTGCTTCCCGTCAAAATAGTTGGTCTTGTAAATTAGATACAATTGCATTGAAGTATCAGAGAAAATACCAGGCAGTATTTTTTCCAGCAGTTTATGCTGTGAGTTCAAATTCCACCAAAGTCGACTTTGTTTTTTCATTCCCCTGGATATCGTTAAAAATGAAGTACCACCCTAAGATAATGAAGGTAGATGGTATCAGTTAACCCCCAACCCCTCAAAACTGCTAGTCTTTTGCCTCAGTTAGGAACAATTATCATTTTTATTAAGGTGGCAAGCTGGCAGAATCATTGGCACATTGGACAAAATGTTAAACAGTATTACTTCTGGATCTTTATGTTTTGAGTTCAAATTATGCTAACATCAACTTTGCCTTCTGTCTTTTTGGGATAGATAACAAAGTACCAGTCAACTACTGGGGCTGATAGAATCAAATAAACCCCTTCCCTAAAATTGCTCACCTTGTGTCATAATCTGAGAGAATTATTATTATTTTATTATTATTATTATTACTATTAATAATAATGCTTAATGGCATTTTGTTCATCTTTACGTTCTGAGTTCAAATTCTGCCAAGATCAACTTTGCCTTTCTTCCTTTCAGGCTCAGTGAAATAAATACCAGTAAAGCACTAGTGTTGATATAATCAACTAGACCTCCCCCTCAAAATTTGTCCCTATAGTAGAAAGAATTATTATTATTAATATTATTATTATTAAGGTAGCAAACTGACAAAGTCTTTAGCATGCCTGACATAATGCTTAATAGCATTCCACTCATCTTTGTTCTGAGTTCATATTCTGCCAAGGCTGATCTTTCTTCCTTTTGAGTACCAGTTAAGAACTGAGGTCAATGTAATCAACTTACCCACTTCCCCCAAATTGCTGGCTTTATGTCAAAATTTGAAATCATTATTATCACTGAAGGCAGTGAGCTAGCAGAATTGTTACTGTGCCAGACAAAATATTTAGCGGCATTTTTTCTAGTTTTACATTAAGTTCAAATTCCATCAAGGTCAACTTTGCCTTTCATCTTTTTAGGGTTGATGAAATAAGTACCAATCAAACACTGGGTTCAATGCAATCAACTAACCCCCTCCCCCAAAATCTCAGGTCTTGTGCCTAGAATAGAAAGGATTATTATTATTATTATTATTATTATTATTATTATTATTATTATTGTTGTTATTATTATTACTATTACCATATTTCCTTTGATGTTCTAGGAAGAAGAAATGGTAGATATTGACATTTATATTTCTCAAAAGTATGTTGTAAATGAA
>NC_068987.1:48773051-48773782 GCF_001194135.2 Octopus bimaculoides | reverse complement strand
GAAAGTTTTCATTTAGATTCTTTTAAAATAGCAAGTTTGTATCACAGAATCAGGAGTTCCAGATGGGTTGGTATCAAAAGAGCTAAATCATTGTTTAACATCCGCTTTCCATGCTAGCATGGGTTGGACGATTTGATTGAGGACTGGTGAAACCGGATGGCAACACCAGACTCCAATCTGATTTGGCAGTTTCTACAGCTGGATGCCCTTCCTAATGCCAACCACTCAGAGAGTGTAATGGGTGCTTTTACGTGTCACCCGCACGAAGGGCAGTCAGGCGGTACTGGCAACGGCCATGCTCAAAATGGTGTATTTTATGTGCCACCTGCATAAGAGCCAGCCCAGGGGCACTGGCAACGATCTCGCTCGAAAATTGATCTCGCTAACTTTACAAATTAATATTTCTAGTAAGAATTTTATGTAGAGGAACTAATAACAGAACTTGAAATTATGAAATAATTTAGCAACTATTATCAATTGTTATAAAGTGCAGATTTTGGAGGATCACAATCCATTAGTCTCCTAATAATCTAATTGTTGCTAAATAAGTGTTATAAGATATTTACTCAAACCAATCAATAGCCATTTGTTATCATTGTTTTAATGTCTGCTTTTTTTTTCCTTGCTTGCATGGTCTGAATGGAATATATTGAGGCCGTTGCCAGTGCCCATGGACTGGCTCTTGTGCGGGGCCGTCGTAGGATTTTCGAGCGAGATCATTGCCAGTGCCC
>NC_068987.1:48770512-48773041 GCF_001194135.2 Octopus bimaculoides | reverse complement strand
GTAGGATTTTCGAGCGAGATCATTGCCAGTGCCCCTGGACTGGCTCTTGTACGGGTGACACATGAAATGCACCAGTTTAAGCGTGACCGTTGCCAGTGCCGCCTGGTGGCCTTCGTGGGATTTTCGAGAGAGATCGTTGCCAGTGCCCCTGGACTGGCTCTTGTGCAGGTGGCACATAAAATGCACCAATTTGAGCGTGGCCGTTGCCAGTACCGCCTGACTGGCCTTCGTGTGGGTGACACATAAAAGCACCCACTACACTCCCTGAGTGGTTGGCATTAGGAAGGGTATCCAGCTGTAGAAACTCTGCCAAATCAGATTGGAGCCTGGTGTAGCCATCCAGTTTCACCAGACCTCAGTCAAATCGTCCAACCCATGCTAGCATGGAAAGCGGACGGTAAACGATGATGATGATTTTCTATGGCTTAATGCCCTTCCCATCACCAGCCCTCACATGTTTACAAGTAAGGTAATATTTCTCCATGGCCAGACATGTTTTCACAGAAAGACACTGCTTATATGATGTCACACCATGTCAAGACGGGGAGACACTAACACGCGCACACACACGACAATCTTCTTTGGTTTTCCATCTAGCAAATCTAGTCACAAGGCTTTGGTTGGCCCAGAATTATAGGGAAAACACTTGCTTATGGTACCACATAGTGAGACTGAACCTGTAACCAAGTGGTTGGGAAACAAATTCCTGAACTAAACAACCACGACTGTGCCTATATCTTATGTTTACATATGATCAAAAGCTTCTATAATGGCTCAGAGGAGTCAGGCAGGACTAACCCAGTCAGTACACAACAGTCTCAATTCCTGAGGGATGTATTAGTAGTTAATAGTTGACAGCCTAGCTCAGTATTTGGGCCTAATGTAAACAATCAACAATTGCAGTTAATTTGATGTAATAAGCAGGGTTGTTGTTGCTGTTATTATTATAATTAATCTATTTCATGTGGATGAGATGGAAAATTTACTCGTAGTAATTGTAGTGATCTGAAGTGTTGCTGGCATGTGAGATGGAGGAAGAGAGTGAGGAGGACTTTGTGGATAGTTTGGTGTGCAGTTTGCAAGGCCTAAGTGGCTGGAGTAGCTACATACAGCAGCTACTATTTTAGTAAATAGAGTTGTTTAGCCCCAGCATTTTTTTTTTCTTCTTTTAAGTTAATGTGTTTGTTGGTGATAAGTTGGACTATCTCAGTTTTCACACTTAATAACCACAAATAAGATAATGACTCTGAAGTAGAGTCATTGAAGTTCAAGATGACAAGGAAAATGCACTCAAGTTTTTTTTAAGTAGGAGGAGGACAGATAAAACAGGCTATAATAACAAAATTAATAATAGAAATTTAAAAGAAAAAGAAAACAAAAAATATCTTGCAGAGAAGATTGTTGAGGCAGTAATATGTAGGATTGGTTGCTTTACAGTACCCTAGATAGGACAACTGATTTCTGCTTAACACTTAATACTAACACACCTGAAACCAAAGTGTTTGTATTTAAGCCTTTAACATTTAAACCAGCCAAAATATTCTACCCATTTTAGGCTTAAATTCATCAGATCTAGCCTCTAATGCCTACTTAACAATATCATTTTAAAAATAGTCACATCATTAAAATCTCAGTTACAAGATAATGGCTGATTAATTCTAAACAATGTGAAAAAAATAAGCATTGCATTTGACAGAATAGCATGAACACTAAAGGGTTAAATTAAAATCATGATAAAAGTATCATTATGTTTTTGCATTTGGTTAGCAAAATTCATGATGAGTAATTGTGTTGAAATAGATTTTGTTACATCTTGGGAGGGTCACAATGCTAATAAGGAACTGGTTCTATTTCACTTCTTTTATTATTATTAGTTAACCATTTAACCAATTAAGTAGTTTGATTAATCAATTTCTTAATAATAATAAAAGATGTGAAATAAAACCAGTGCATGTTTCATATTGGCATAAAAATCCTCCTCAGACACAAAAAAAATCTTAACATAACATAAATATGTACATATATTATGTAATGCCTGGTTGAGAGGTTTAGGAGTTTGCTTTCCAATCACATAATTTTGGGTTTAAACCCACTGCTGGTAGCTTGGTTGAGTGTCTTCTATTGTAGTACAGCGCCAACCAAAGCTTTGTTTGTGGATTTGGTAGACAGAAACTCAAAGACACCCATCTATGTGTGCACATATGTAATGTCTCCTTGTATCGTCATCTTGTCACTATGCCACAGTTGAAAACAAACATCACCATTGTACAAACAGTGTCCTTCATTTTCAAACTTTCATGAAAATATGTCTGGCCATGGGGAAATATTACCTTACTTGAAAACAGGCAGCAGAAAATTTGCCTCAATAAATTCAATCTGATACCCGCAAGCATGGAAAAGTGGATGTTAAAATGACAATGATGCCAACAATGACACATGTACAGTGGAGACGAACACTACTGTCTAGTGAGACACCCACCTATATATCTAAGAAGGTATGTATGTGCATGTGTGTGTGTGTGTGTGTGT
>NC_068987.1:48768384-48770211 GCF_001194135.2 Octopus bimaculoides | reverse complement strand
TATATATATATATATATATATATGTATATATCCTTTAAGTTCGTTTATGGGAAACGTTTTTGTGTGTGCTCACAAAAAGCTCCTATGCTATTTTTTCTAGACACCACTTATTAATTCCCATCTTCCAGAGTAATTTTATGACTGCAGTTATGTTAGGGCACCACCTTGAAGAATTTTTAGTCAAACGTATTAGCCAGAGTACTTATTCTACTGGTTTCTTTTGCCAAACTGATAAGTTACGGCAATGTAAACACACCAGCACTAGTGGGACACGCACAGACGAATTTCTTTCAGTTTCCGCCTACTAAACCCACTCACAAGGCTTTGGTTGGCGCAAGGCTACAGTAAAAGACACTTGCCCAAAGTGCCATACAGTGGGAATGAACCCCGAAACATGTGGTTGGCAAGCAAGCTTCTTGCTACACACACACCACATGACATTCACTTCCCAATGAAAATTATTTCATACATAGTGTCCCAAAGCTATGCATAAATACCTTCAATCCATCAATAAAAAAATATTTAAAATTGAAAATCTGTTGCATTATTTATAACTTTTGTTATCAATGATAATTACCATATTTTAACGTATATAAGGAACCCATTTTTGTCAAAAATTAGGTTAAAAAAATGGGAGTTTCTTATACATGGATAGTATTATAATCCCTTACAAAACCTTTTTTCCAAATTTTAAGCCCAAAAGATTAGGGGGTTCCTTATACATGTTAAGATACGGTAAATTAGACAAGCAAGTGGCTGAACAAATAAAAGAACAAGATACATTTTTCAGGCTTATACTCTATTAAGCGTCAGATAAAAGACATGGGTATGTTGAACTAAAATATATACACACTGAATAGTGTCTTCCAACTGCAATGGTAAAGAAATTGAAGTATCACAGTAACGAAGCAGCATTTTCACTGCTCAACATGAAATTCTAGCAGTTTACAACAAAAAGGTAAAATTGGAGTGAACAGCTGCTGCTATTGTGCAACCTTTAAACAAAAGAAGTGCAGCTGTCAACATCAGAGGCAGCCTTAAAATATCCTGTCGTGAACCTAAGAACTAGCTCTATTACCATTTCAAAAGATGTTAATGTATTCTTTCCAGAATAATCTCATTGACATCCTGTTGATAACAGTTCCCTAAATAGTGTTTACAACAGTGCAATACGTGTGCTTGTGAAAAAATGATAGTCAAATTTTATAACATGAAGATAGTTAAACCAAGTGTTGAAATTACCAGAGTTTTTTTTTTTTCTTTTTTCTTTACATTATAAATGTCTTTATCAAATAGTTCACACTTGTTTTAACTGTTTCCTAATAAAATCATATTTACATAAAGAATATCTGAATGGCTTGAACCATTTATGACTCAATTTCTACTCAATTATGAGTAGTCTGAGTAAAAAGGGTTTCAAATAATATTAAACATCAAGGTTTAGGTGGGGTTTAAGTAACAAAATATCTTATTTTATAAATTAGGATACAGAGAACTGCTGTTTAGCATTGGAGTCTTGCACTATCATTAATGTAATGTTTTGACTGAGATTTTTATTTAAATACTAGCAGAGGCACCCGGCGTTGCTCGGGAATGAAATTGTTGCTTATATACTTGAAGAAAAAAAGGCAAAATATGCTGTATAGAAATTTGAGAGGACATTCTGTAGATGGACTCTCAGATGAATGATGGCTGGGCGCCTCTCATGAATGGGGAAAATTGAAGATGTGCCAAAAAGCCTCATTGGTACTTGGAAACTTTTACGAAAATTAAAATGGGGATTAAATGAAAAAAATGATTTACGTGAATATCCTCACAAGAGTAATT
>NC_068987.1:48762926-48767883 GCF_001194135.2 Octopus bimaculoides | reverse complement strand
GAAAGCTTTTTGCCGTTGTTACGTCAATACCGGAAGTTGACATTGAGGAACCTTTTTAAAGAAGTGAATCTTAAATATAAAGCAATATTATTTATTTTTAATTAAAAAAATCAAATGAAGAGCCTAAGATTTATCCGAGGTCAAATTATTCACGCATCACAAGTATGGAAGCATTTGGTGAAGTCGATTTCACGTGAAAAGCGATTACACACACATCTCTGTTTTATATATAGTATAGATGAACATTTAGTATGACTGATTTATAACAGATTGGTATTAAGAGGATTACATAAATCTTTACAAAACATCAAGTTTATACTTGAGAGGCTACCGAATTTATCATGTAATTATTTCATATCCAGGAAGCCCATTTTCCCAAATGTTTTCACCTATTGCCCCCTTTTTTTTTAGTAACAACTTTTCAATGTCCCCTTGCTACAAGTCAATGCATGCCCCCCATTGTGATGTGCATGCACATAATATCAGGCCATAGTAATTTGGTTCTGGATACTAGTTTAATGCTGGTGACTAGTTATTGCACTACCACCCTACTATAAATGTATATTTAACATATCACTGCTTGACCAATCTTTAGTTCATGGCTACAACCAAACTCAGTCACACATTCTTTGTGTCCATATGCACCCCTGTAGTTATCGAGTGAAATCTATCTTCATATTCCAATTTATATTTGTTATAGTTGTGATTCTGCCTGGCAAACAGTTCATCATGATATTACATTTAAATATTTTAAAGGTTGATATTTAAATAGGAGACAAAGACTTAAACTATATATAGTGGGGGCACCACTTGCTCTTCATTACTGTCCTCTTGGTCCCCAGGACTCATATAAAATTTTCCACCACCCCCTTTGAAAACACTGCTAAACATGAATAAAAAATATTGTAAAGTTGAACTCAAAGAATACTAAGGATATTATTAGTAAGCTCAAGCTGAGACTCAAAAGCTGCTTACAAACTCAGTTTACAAACCTCAGTTTATGAGGTTTGTCTTTTCCCCCAGGTGCTTGAACCATTATACAAGCACTTGACCTCATCAGTAAAGCAGACTTCACACAATTGTTCCTAACTTCTGGTGAGTTATAGTCACTTAGCTGGACATAAAGTATACATAGAATAACAAGCTTACAATACTATATGATGTAATAATCTGCAATAATTTCATCCAGAAGTGAAACACCTTCATACAAAAAATACTTCTAGTTCTTTGCAAAACCCCATAAAAAGGCATTTCTAAATTGTTTTGAAACATATGACATGGGTTCCACCAAAGCTATTTTCCCATATATTCATTCATTCAGTTCTCACTGTGCCTTGTGGCATTTCAGGCGACAGCAAGATCATTCCACCTCCCAACACTAAAAGCATCCTTTTCCCATATAGCCTAAGTTAAATAAATTAAATGCCTAACCTAAATGACACAGCAAATACTTGTACTATAATAACAATCTGAGGCAAAAGAAGAGGAGCTAACATTATCAAGTGATTATGACCATGCATTCATCAAGTATCTCTATATGCAAATACATATTTTTTTGTATATATCTTCCAACAAACTATTTTCATATCTCCAACTTGTATCAATAGGGGTGCATATGGACACAAAGAATGTGTGACTGAGTTTGGTTGTAGCCATGAACTAAAGATTGGTCAAGCAGTGATATGTTAAATATACATTTATAGTAGGGTGGTAGTGCAATAACTAGTCTCCAACTTGTATCAACTGCACAGGTTTGCTTTGAGACCAAACAAGTGCAGCAGTGAATTTCAAACTTAACACCAGCACCTTTACCATAACTATCAAGCTGTTGTATGCCACACCAGCACCTTTACCATAACTATCAAGCTGTTGTATGCCACAACAGCCTAATTCATCCTCCCACCAGAAAATATAAGAATTTGAAGATAAATCTTGGATAAAAAAAACAAAACAATCTTTTTATTATTAAATAAGGCTTTTGTTGCCATACTTTGGTTGAAATACACTGAATTTAATTAATTTTGAAAATAATGAAATTAATTTTGAAAAAAATGAAAAAATAATACAACTTTGTTATTATCAACCTGATGTTTGGAACAAATTAAATGGAAATTTTAATGGAAGGTTTTAATCTGGATTACTTTAAAAGAAGAAGTTTGTATCATAGAATAAGCGATGGTTGCTGGCAGGTTGGTGTAAAAAATGGAGGAAAGCAAAACCAACAGATGACTTACCTTTGATGACCCCAGTGCATTGCTATAATTAACAATATTACACAAAATAATAGTGAAACTGCAACAACAATTTTGCAGGTATTGTTAAAGTTGGTATCAGTTTGAGGACCTAAAAAGATTAATAAAAAAAAAATAATAGCACAAATATATTCTCGCAAATATAGCCATGCGCTTTTACAACCTCTACCCACCCACACATCTTTTCTCCTGTCCCCACCCACCTTTACTCACCTATCTTGAGAGTCTACTCATTCCTACTATTTTTTATCTCTTTCTAACTCTACCCTGGCCACTCATATTCTGTACTGGTCCCATCTCTAACACTGTAATCCTTCAAACTGCCTCCCTCTCTACTATACACCCAGTCAGTTGGTGGAGAGCTTAGTCTTCCAAGCTGCATGGCAATCTCACTAGTCCTTGTGCCATGAGAAAAGCATCCGAAACATGTAAAATGATTGGCATCAGTAAGGGCATCCAGCTGCAGAAACGATACCAAAGCAGGCATTGAAACCTGATGCAACCCTTGGGCTTGTCGGCTCCTGTCAAACCATGCAACTCATGCCCTCATGGAAGATGGGCATTAAATGATGATAACGAATAACACAAATATATATTAGGGTAATAATTAAACTTCAATTAAACTGAAGCAATTATTTGTTTTTATTTAATCATATAATAAATAAGAAAAGATAGAGCTAAGTGAATTATACATTTATCAGTTATTCATTTATGTTTGGTATGTTGTAACAGAACAGCAAAGCCAGAAAATACTTCAGCCCAGAACAACTGCTGATACTCTACAAAAATTAGATCCACAATGAAGTATTACTCCCATGTCTTAGATAGTACAGCTGTTGTTACTGCTGCTGCTGCTGATGATATTACACACACAGGCATCCTAGGTCATATCTGAGAAATGACCACTCAACTGATTGGCAAGAGACTGCACACCAAAAAACCCTGTCTCTGGCCTACAGACTTGCTGGCTTCTGTCTTTTCTATTACTGTTACTACTATGGCCTTTACACTTCAGTATTTCAAATTTACTAATAAGCATTAAAACCTATGTCATATAAACATTAAAAATAAGCAAATAAAAACTGAAAAATACCTCCAAAAGAACTAGTACCATCTTACAGAATTTTTATAACTATGTGAAATTTTAAAAATTGAGAAAATCATTTGGCAGCAACAATTTTTTTAAAAAATTACTTTTCATATGTTATTATTATCATCACTGTGTATAGTTGTTTCCAGAAATAAAATTAATCTTTAGACTCAATCAGAAAGTTCAACAGTTCATTAAACAAGGTGTTTTCCATCTTTTAAAACTTAGGTGTTTCATTCAAGTCCTAAAATATGAGGCAATATGCCAACAAGAACAGAGCTGTGTAACAACAATAAACACTGACTGATTAGTTCATTTATGGTAATTGACAGGAAGAGAAACCTGTAGAATTTTGGGCATGTCCTCAGCACCCACATGTTAAAGGGAAGAGCCAATGAGAATTGAGGAAGAGGTGACATCAATGAATGGACTGGAAGACCTGTGGTTAAGTGCACAACCAGGACCAGTAGTAAGAATCAATGGAGAGAAATGGTGTATGCATCCATGGTTTCTGACTCACAGCAATGAGGATGGGAGTAAGCAAAACAAGGTAAGTTCATTAAATTGTGCATTACGGTGCTATTATTTTTAACAGGTTGGCCAACCACTTAGAAGCTCACTCATTGGCTAATTAGCTATGAGGTTTTGAATAGATTTGCACCATCATGGATGTATTACAATATTCATGTGTACATCAACCACAGAGAAAAATATTGATCAGCAAAAATCAGTCAAGAAATGAAAAAGTGTATACTTACCAGGAATTGGAGTTGTACTCCGTTCTATGAATGTGGGCTTCAAATCTCTATTGCAGTAATCTTCCCCATCACAACATGCTACAGTCTGAGGGGTAACATGAGGAACCAAATCCCCTTTACACTGAATATATAAATAACATAAAATACATATATAAATACATAAACACCTACATACACAGTCAAACATGCATACATGTAAACACAGAGTCAAAGATACATATACATAATTATATGAAACACACCATTATTGTCAAACACTGAGTTAGGCTTGTGTCATTATTTTAAGTGTTTAGAATACATGTCTGATGAGAGATGTTAACCATCCTAACCACATAGTAGAGTGCAAAAAAGAGTTAAAAAGATTCAACTGGCAATCAGAAATTCATCTCAAACATAACTTCCATGTAAGTAACACCATTATATTTATATATACACACACACGTGTGTGTGGCATGCAAGGAAATGAATCCAACAATATTAGAGTTATTTCCCTTGAGGGGACAAGCCAACAGAGAGGTAGACATACTGCCAATTATGTTCTCTCTCTCTCTCTCTCTCTCTCTCTCTCTCTCTCTCTCTAAGGTAGCAAGCTGGCAGATTCATAAGCACTCTGGACAAAATGCTTAGTGGCATTTCATCTGTCCTTACATTCTGAATGGAAATTTTGCTGAGGTGGACTTTGCCTTTCATCCTTTCAGGGTCAATGAAATAAGTACCAGTTGATCACTGGGGTTGATGTAATTGACTAGTCCCCTCCCCTAAAATTTCAGGCCTTGTGCCAATAGTAGAAAGAGTATTCTCCCCCTCTCTCTCTCTCTCTCATGCACGCACACACGCACGCGCACGCACACAATATC
>NC_068987.1:48762032-48762780 GCF_001194135.2 Octopus bimaculoides | reverse complement strand
TGTGTGTGTGTGTGTGTGTGTGTGTGTGTGTGTGTATGTGTGTGTGTGTGCCCGTGCATGCATGCATATGTATGTATTGCAAAGGAAAGGAAATTAATAAATAACAGGATGAAAAATTAAATGAAATGAAAAAAGCAGAGGAAAATCTTGATTAATTCTAATTGTTGATTAAGAAACAGAAGCCCGTAATATTGTCAATGATAACATAAAATGACTGTTCTTGTCAGCTCAGTATGGTCTGTACACAATTAATTAAAGACAGCAAGTGCCTTCAACTATAGCTCCTGACTGACCAAAGCCATGTGAGTGAATCTGGTATTTAGAAACTGAAAGGAGCATCTGTCTGTTTGTCTCTCTCTCTCTCTGTGTGATATATATATATAGAGAGAGAATATTTCCTCATCTACATGTGTTTTGCTCACTGTGGCTTTGTGAACAGTATTGTTTGCTTGCAATCTATCATAAAATCATGTCCATGCTTGTTGACATGTCTCAACATTGTTTGATCTTTATAAAATAAAGACTTTTTCATATGGTGTAGTTTGTTTTTAGATCTCCATGTAAACATGTCTGAATTGTTTGTTGTTTGCTAGACAGGCAGATTATTACCTCACTTGGAAATTAAGTGGGGCTGGGAACAG
Organism: Octopus bimaculoides; assembly: GCF_001194135.2. NCBI lineage: Eukaryota > Metazoa > Mollusca > Cephalopoda > Octopoda > Octopodidae > Octopus > Octopus bimaculoides. The sequence continues at coordinate 48,762,139 of NC_068987.1, read as the reverse complement.
GAAAGGCTTCAGGCTGTAGAAAACTCTGCCCCAATGTACTCTGTATGGAGAAGTAGACAGTAAAACAATGATCTGTGTGTGTGTGTGTGTGTGTGTGTGTGTGTGTG
>NC_068987.1:48756182-48761996 GCF_001194135.2 Octopus bimaculoides | reverse complement strand
GGGGGGGGGGGGAGAAAGAGAAATCATTATTATTTAACGTCCATTTCCCATACTGGCATGGATGGTTCAACAGAGGAGCTGGCAAGCCATTGGACTGCACCAAACTCTAATGTTTGCTTTGGCATGGTTTCTACAGCTGAATGTCCTTAATGCCAACCACTTCACAGAGTGTACTGAGTGCTCTTTACATGGCACCAGCACTAGTGAGGTCACCAAGTAACTCAGCTGACAAGAGTCTTCAATATGAGTCTCAGGTGATGAGAGGCTAAAATATAAAAGACAGACAGGAACAGGTACCTTGCTGTCGGGGGATCTATGCTTACTTCACTTGGAAAAGTAAGATGGTGATAAAGATGTGTCAGGGAGCATCCTCAAGTTACAGGAAGGTGAATATAAGTGGAGTGGGTGGGTAAGTTTGTATGAGTGTGAGAGGAAAGTGGCAGATGGATAGAAAGAAATGGAGAAGTGAACACAGGTGGAGGTGTGGTCAATCATGAATATCAACTGGAGGGTTAGGTGGAGGAATAAAGAGTGGGTCAGGGAGGCAACAGGTGGCAGCACAGATGATGTGAAGTGCGTGGAGGATGGAAATAATAGATGAACCAAAGTAATAGAGGAAAGCTTACACATTGGCAAAACGAAAGGCAATATCAGGGGAAAAAGAAGAGGTGGAAGGGGATGTTCAGTGGAAAATAAGGGGGAAAGGGATTATACTGAGAATGTATGGGGAAAAGGAAGCAGTTCCTGAGTGGGAGAGTGGTAGAGAGATTTGTCAGGGGCAGATTTGGTGCAAGGGCATAGACATAAGCAATATGCTTTTACTGGCACAGAGGGCTGGGTCTTCTCAAGCACAGCAAATCACCAATCATCTTGATCATTTTTCATCTTCTATGAGGCTCAACTTCCAAATAACACAAATACATTTCCACATTTCCAAGTAGAGTAATATTTCCTCCATGGCCAGACATGTTTTCCATGGCAGACTGAGAAAAAACAACATCATCTGTATGTCATTGATGCTCATTTACACACACAATGGGTTTCTTTCAGTTACAAAATCCACTCACAAAGCATTGATATTCCAGGTGCTATAGTAAAAAACACTTATTCAAGGTGTGATGCAGTGGGAATGAACCCGAGATGTGTGTGTGTGTGAGAGGATGGATGGTTTACTTCAGATTAACGTAGTCAAGCAATATGTCAGGTTTCAACATTTTTAGCTCATTACTGTTGATAAATAATATTGCTTTCAAATTTTGGCACATGGTCAGCAACTTCAGGGGAAGGAGATTGTCAGTTACAGCATTGTCAGTACTCAACTTGTACTTATTTTATCAACTCCAAAAGTTATCAGGAACCAAAGCCGATGCGCGTAAATTTTCTGGAACTCCTCTCCCGTAACCAGAAAGTTCTTTCATTCCGATATAATCGGAATCTTCACCATTTGAAGTGTATTTGTAGAAAATTTCATTTTAAAATACCCATTTTTCTAGAAGTTATGAGGAAACAAAATCGATGTGGCACATTTGTGTATAGACACCCATTGCTTTAGCTTAAATAATGCTAAGATTATATTGCTATCATTTATCTTCATATCGCCTTGCTTCACTTCTCTCTCATTTTGTATGTAAAGATATTTCATTATATAACTCCATGTTTTATATAAGCAAACAATACACTTCTTTCGTTCAGTATGCATCAAATGGGTGTCAATAATGTGCACGAGATGTGCTCAGTTTTTCTCTGCACATAAATGTAGATAGGATGACATTCTTTCCTCATAACTTCCAGAAAAAAATGGTTATTTTTTAATGAAATTTTCCACAAATACGCTTCAGATGGTATAGATTCCGAATTTGCTGTAATAAAAAAAAAACTTTTCTGCGGTTGAGGAGAGGAGGTTTGGAAACATCATACGAGCTGACTTTGTTCCCCTGTAACTTTCAGAAAAACAGGTACTTTATTTATGAAATTTTCTACAAATACTTTCAGACTGTGTAAATAATAATATTGCTTTCAAATTTTGGCACATGGTCAGCAACTTCAGGGGAAGGAGATTGTCAGTTACAGCATTGTCAGTACTCAACTTGTACTTATTTTATCAACTCCAAAAGGATGAAAGGCAAAGTCAACCTCGGCAGAAATTGAGCTCAGAATATAATGATGGATGAAATGTCACTAAGCATTTTGCTCAACATGCTAACGATTCTGCCTACTCACTGCCTTGACAAATAATATTAATTCAACAAATATATTTACAAACTCTATGACAAAAAAAAAAAAAACTCTTGATTAGTGCTAATGGTTTCTTTAGAGCTTTATAGTGATTGTCCAAGAAATTAGATTAAAAAATTACTTCTAATTTTTTTATATCCCTGTTTTTTAAGTTAATCATGTCATGTTATACACACATGAATCTATGAAGCCACTAATAATTGCTTTGCTTTCTTTCATGCCTACATGCATCCCTCCCCCACTCAAACACTAAATCTGAAACAACATTTATTTTAAACTAAGCAAGGCTCTAGCCTTCAGTAGAAGCACAATTGCTGCTATGCAGGTTGTTGACCAGAATCCTGCACCAAATCCTATATCCAAAAAAATTATATCAACTCCAGTGCTCAACTGGTATTTATTTTATTGACTCTGAAATAATGACAGGTGTGTCAACCTTGCCAGCATTTGATCTCAGAATGTAAAGAAGCAGAAGAAATGCAGCTAAGCCTTTTTCTCCAATGTGCTTATGATTCTGACCTCAGTTCCAAATTTTGGCACATGGCCAGAAATTTTAGGAGGAAAGAGTTAGTCAATACCATTGATCACAAGACTTTGCTGGTATTATATCTTATTGACCCCTGGAAGGATGAATGGTAAAGTTGAACTCAAAACAGAAGAAAGCCAGAAGAAATGTTACTAAGAATTTTGTCTGACATGCTAACAATTCTGCCAGCTCAAGGAAGAAGTGTATTAAATTGAATCAACTCCATCAGTTATTGGTTGATATTTTATTAATCTGAGAGGGATGGAACCAAAGCCAACCTCAATCTCATTTCAACACAAAATGTAGAATGGCAAGCCTAAGCACTCTTATTACACTATACCACTTCTGCTAGTCTACCATACTAACAAGAAAAATTATTTCTAAGTACAGCACAGGTCCACAAATTTCAGGAAAGGGGTATAATAAATTAAATTAAGCCTAATAAATAATGAGTAACTGTTTCACCCAACTTAGAAGGGATGGAAGGCGAAGTTGACCTGAATGAAGTGAAAAATCAGAATTTGACCCAGAGCATACTCAATACTATACAGCATCTAGTCTGGCATATACCATTTTTCTCAATTGTTTTCTTAATAATGGTAATGTTTTCTAACCTAGGCACAAGGCCAGCAGTTTTGAAGGGTGGAAGCAAGTTGAATGCTTGACTGGTACTTTATTTTATCAACCATGGAGAGATGAAAGGCAAAGTTGACCTCAGTGGAATTTGAACTCAGAACAGAGAGACAGACAAAATGCTGCTAAGCATTTTGTTCGACATGCTAACAGTTCTACTAGCTCACATCCTTCTATAATAATAATAACTTCTATCATAGGTATGTGACCACAAATTTTAGAAGAGGGCATAACCAATTTAATCAACCCTGTTCATAACTGGAGTTGATTAAAGACTGCAAGGCATTTTGTCCAATTGAAAACCAATCACAGTATTTATTAACATTACATGTTAACAGAAGTCTCTGTAAACTACAACACCTACAAACTGTTTTAATTGCAGTGAACATTTGTAAGTTTTCATCTAATTCCCAATATAGCTTGAGGGCTACACTTTCTAATTACACACAAAGAACTGATCATAATTCTATAAGGAATTAATTTCTACAGGTCTAGCAATTTCTTGCCAATAGTTCACAACCTATTACACAGAAAAACAATGTCATTTATTATTATTATTTTTCCATTTTCTTCTACAATTTATCTTTAATTTATACATCTTGTTGTGCATATGTGTATATAGATACTCAGAGCACATAATTACGTAAGCACAGGCATGGCTATGTGGTTAAGAAGTCTACTTTCGAACAACACGCTTTTAGATCAGTCATACTGCGTGGCACATTGGGCAATTATCTTCTACCATAGTCCTTGGCCAAGCAAAGCTTTCTGAGTACATTTTGTTGACAGAAAGTTAATGAAACCTGTCATATGTGTGTGTTGCAGTCCTTAAGTTTCCAGATTAACTTACTAAGACCGGATGAGAAATGATTAGAGATTCTCTTAGAGACCTGCGATGAAGAGCAACCAATGTAATGCGAGACCTCTGTGTTAGTCGTTACCTTACATTGATAAACCACATTTCTGGTCCTAGAGTTCACACTCAAAAACTTGATTCTATTACAATTAGATTCCGAGATACTAATCTTATCGTTGTGATAGTTATTGTTATATTTACTAATGTTGTACTTATTACCTATATTTTTATCTAAATAACCATTGCTACCATAGGAGTGTGTTGTATTACTGGAGTAATTGTTATTATTATTATTACTATTATTATCATCATAATGGGTATGGCTGACTAGAGGTGAATCTAAAAGTCTAAAATTATGGGAAGAAATTATTTGTAACATATTTTTTGTATTAGAAAACTCAAATCTAACCTTATGTGTGTTGATGATTGGGTAATAGTGAGAACTCCTAGGAAAGTTCCTATTCACCGCTTCGTGGAACTGCAAAACCAAATCGGATTTAACTTGTTTCCCAAATGGGAAGATGAACCACATGTTGTCATCAGATCTAGGTGCAGTGTTAGTATTGCTAAATAAATTAAGTTTTTTGTTTTTATTAAGGTGTTTAGAACCAGTTAAGCCTCCTCTTTCATGTCAATGATTATAAGTAAGTGCCTCTTTCTCAGTTAAGTGAGAAGAAGGAAGAAATAGAATTGAGTTTATCCCTGCTATTAGTGGTAATATCCTGCTGTACAAAAGATGAAAGATCACTAAATGAATTGATGTATCTTACCTTGTCTTTGTAACCTGGCTTCAATAAGGCTGAATTATAAAAGTCAGCCTCTTTATAGAAAATGTGGGAGTTAGAGGAAAGTTTAGAAAGTCAGAGTGAAATACTCTTAACTAAATTACTGATGATAGACCTTGGATGGTTACTAAAAGGGCTTATGTACCTAAGATTCGTTGATAGTTTATGGAATGGAAAATGTGTGTTGCTATGTAAGTCTAAAGTTACATCTAGGAAGTTGGCTACGGAGACCTCATCCTCAAATACGATGCCAAAACCCATTCTCCGGAAGAATCTAGCTAATCTATTTTTAACCTTTTGGATGTGCTGGGTAGTGACATTTTGGAGGTATAGCAGACAAGAGGTGCTCGTATGGCAGGCACTAGCATAATGAAAACAGCTGAAATGTTTGGTGTATCAAAAAGTACTGTCTTGAAAGTAATGACAGCCTTTGAGAAAGAGGGAAAAACCTCATCGAAACAAAACTCCAGAAGAAAACCAAAACTTTTAAATCCGGACCGTCAGACTCTTACGTGAATTGTTAGAAAAGATCACAAAAGTACAGCTCCCAAAATTACTGCAGAGCTTAATGACCACCTCAAGAAAACAGTTTCCATAAAAACTGTTCGCCAGGAGCTGCACAAAGCTGGATTTCATGGGAGGGCTGCAATCAGAAAACCACTACTTTCAAAAACAAACATTGCAAAGCGTTTAGAGTGGAGTAAAAACCTACAGAATTGGTTCCTAGAGCAGTGGAAGAATGTTATTTTCTTGGACGAGTCATCCTTTACCTCATTTCT
>NC_068987.1:48749279-48755831 GCF_001194135.2 Octopus bimaculoides | reverse complement strand
CCTTCATGGCAGAATTAATAGCCTGATCAAATTCATCCTATGGTTGCAGAACTGTTTCTGGATGGAAACGCAATCTTTCAGGATGATAATGCACCAATTCACACAGCTAAAGTTGTTACTGAATGGCACGAGGAACATTCTAGTGAAGTTGAACATCTTATCTGGCCACCACAGTCCCCAGATCTCAATATTATTGAACATTTATGGTGCATTTTAGAAAAACAAGTAAGGAGTTGATATCCTCCATCACTACTACAAGAACTGAAGACTGTTTTAGCTGAAGAATGGACAAAAATTCTTTTGGAAACAATTCAAACTTTGTATGACTCCATACTTCGTAGAATTCAAGCTGTAATTACTGCCAAAGGCGGTCCTACTCTATATTAAAATAAATTTGTTTCAAATTTTAAGGTGTTTCCATTATTTTGTCCAACCCCTGTATGTGTAATAAGGCTGCAATTTTTTGAATTACAGGTACTATCCTGCCTACAGGCTTCCATACAATTTCATCCATAAGACATGGATTGACAATTGACCTGAGGTTACAGAAAATTACGTTTGCCCAGGATATCATACAGTGGCATCGAGCCTAGGATCTCAGAGTTGCAAAGTGAACTTCTTAACCGTTTAGCCACACTGCACCTACTTTATACAGTACACACCAAGAAATATGATAAAACATTTTACAATGACAGCAGCCATTTTGAATAACAATAACTAGCATAATCTTTTTATTTGAAACCATTTAAATAAATTTACATTTAAAGAAATAAAAATTAACTAAGGAAGAAATTTTTTTTTTTTAAATCGTTCAGTTTTGTTCTATTTCCTGTAGCAGAAATGTAATTTTCAAATTGATTTTTTTTACTTGCTCAGTTGCAAGCATCAGTTCAAATCAGGAAAGGTACATAGCAGTTTCTTGCATGACTTATTATGTAGAATCACTTAAGATATTAATATCTACATTAAGATGCTTGTTGTAAACTTTAAGTCTTGCTTTGAGACAAATACCTGCAAATCTGTGCGACAAACAAACAAAAAAAATAAATAACAGCTGCAGCTAGAACAATGAATGTCCCTAAGTAACAAGTGCTAACAGTCATCCAAGAGCAACAACAACAACAACAAAAGACATCTAACCACTACACGACGACAGCACTTAATTGTCATCATTATTATTAACATTTAACTACATTTCTACTAACAATTTGTACTCAACCACATTTGAATTGAAAGTAATAGACAAAGACAAATGTAACAGCAAATAAAAAGAAAAAAAGAAACATATAATAATAACATTGTCAAAATTAAATGCCAATAAAAGGTATTATTCATAACTTTATAAATGTAATAACAGAAAATACCAACAACTCCAGTACAATGTATCATTAAAAGCTTTTTCACATTATTTCTTTATATAAATATGAGAAGAGAATAACAAAGCTTAATGGAGTAAACTTCAAGCAGCTGGTGGTTTTCAGTCAAATGGCAGAATTCATTCAGCAGAAAAGCAAGCTTAAATGCCAGTTATTGCCTTGAAGTTTATGAATACAAAACTTTTCGAAAAAAACACTGTGTTGTGGCCCTTGGAACAACATTATTTAACAATTTTCTTCAGAGTAATTGACATTTGAAACATTTATAAAGAATGATGAATCTGGGAAGGCTTTTGGCCATCCTCTGTATTTCAGCCAATTCAAAAAAACTGATGGGACCAAAAAAACGCAGAAACTGAAAATCATGAAATCAGGGGAATAAGACTGATATGGGTACAGCGCTGAACAGATCTAGGCCAATCTTTGGTTGAAACATATCTAAGTACTAATGTGAGTAGTCATGTAACTCTTCCACAGTAAGAAACCTGTTCCCTTCTAACCACTTATCATTTAGCATAAAGCCACCTCCCTCTCAACTACAGTCCCACTCAATCAGGGGTAATCTTATGCTTGCAAGTTACAAGCCAGCCTCACTAGTGCTGGTGGTATGAAAAGAGCACCCAGTGCACTCTGTAAAATGGTTGCCATTAGGAAAGAGATCTAGCCACTGAAACCATGCCAAAGTAAACACTGGAACACAAAGCAGTCCTCAAACCCATTAGAGCCTGTCAAACCTTCCAACACATACCAGTAAGGATATGCATGGAAAAAGATGATGATAATGATGACAACAACAACGATGAATATAATGATAATAAATATCTAAAAGTTCTGTCAGACAAGTTCAGCTATCTGTGAACATCATTAAGTCTGCTACATTTTCAGTTAAACCAAACATCAATGGCATCATTCTTTTGACAGAGCTTTACTTCTACTTGTAGAGCCAAGAGATGAGCAGCCAGCCCATTTCAAGGTTGTAAGGTTGGTATTTCAGTGGAGAAAAGGCTATCAGGCACCAGGAAGATACGAAAGAACTTCACTGAAACACTAACAGAAAAATTAAGGATAACCTAGAAACTCAGAAACCCTGTCTGTCATGCCAAACACTTTACAGTGTGAACTGGGTGCCCTTTTTGTGCTACTAGCACTAATGAGGTCACTATGCAGCTTGCAATACCATGAACCCCAAGGAGGGAGTGGGCTTTATGCTAGGAGATGAGGAGTAAAAGTATGAGCAGGGACCAGAGTAAAACAAGTTTCTTGTAGCTGTAGCTACACGTATAATCTTTACATCTCATGTAACTGTAGCTACATGAAATAAAATTAGTGAAGTGTCAGGGTAGACCTTCAAGGTACAAAGGGAGTTGTTTCTAGGATCAAGTAAACTTCCACTCAGGAGATAACAGGAGCAACCAAGTTGCAAAAATAACATTTGAAGATATTCTCTTTCCTGCTAGATATTGGTATTCAAGAAGAGAGAGACTGATACATGGTTAGTACAGAACATAAAGGAGGCTGGCATCTGGGTATTTATTTATGCATTAGTATCACCAAGATACAGCAGGTAAACAACTCCAATTCACCCCATCTTGAGCAGTCAGGCATCAAGACTTATATAAAAATTTTAATCAGGATGATCTTTGCCAATTCATTAGGTGTTAGCATGAGGAAAAAAAATAAGAAATCAGCCAGTGTGTGTGTGTGTGTGTGTGTGTGTGAGTGTGAGTGTGAGTGTGTGTGTGTGTGTGTGTGTGTGTGTGTGTGTGCGTGCGTGTGCATGTGTACATGAACAAAGGCATGCACACATCTTTATTGAAAACTTTGAATATTTTGAAAAATTACAAAATGGAAATAAACTCACCTGAAGGACAGTGCTTTCATGTGGAGGCAAACATCCAAAACTCCAAACATCAACTGCTATATTGTTTTCCATTTTTTCTTCTATTGCAGTGAAACATTTGCTTCCTTCTTTTGCAAGGCAAGAATTGTTGACGACTGTTCCTGCACAAGGATTGCAGAAACACCATAATGAATCCACTGAAAAAGGAAATGAAATACAAATTTATAAAGGCATAAATAAATGCTTGTAATAGACAAGACTTCTTTTAATACATTGTAAGTTACAACCATTATCAAGACCATGCTGGGAAAGATGAGGATTCTTTTAACCATTTTGTTACCATATTTCTATTGAAATATACCCTGTATGTTTCAATTGATTTAAGAAATAATGAAGACTATAGTAAAATAACTTTACTGTTATTAAGCGGACGATTGGAGCCAGATAGATCTGGCTGAAAAGGGGTAATTGGTGGGGTCAGTAAAATACTATTTAGTATTGATCAACATGGGTCAGGATCACCTGGATGAGGATGTGTGTTGAAAGACCCAAAGCACCCAGTGACTCTAGGATACAACACTGACAATGTGCCCAAGCACTGCTTCTGTACGTGTATATTGAACTTAAATTACAATTCTTATTGAGATGACATTTTGGGTATCTATTCCTTTAACCCTTTTGTAACCACATTATTGAAATACACTTTTTATTTCGATTCATTCCAGAAATAATGAAGAATGTAGTAAAATAACTTTGTTGTTATTAAGCTCTTATTTAGATCAAAAATTAACATGAAATTTTGACTTAGATCACTTTAAAACAGAAAGCTTGTACCACAGAACCAAAAGCTGCCTTGGGCAGAATGATACCAAAGATTAAAAATTCTATTTTTTTAAAAATTCTGATTTATTTTTGCATGATACTTGCCTAATTGTCATAATGTCTTATTAGGTGATTAATTACTAAGATATCTATATCTATAAAAGGAAAGTGTGAATAGCTGAGCTGAAAGAACTTTGAAAAAACAAACAAGGTGTCAGAAGATTATATTCTGTCACTAATACTGTAGTGTGTCCACGGCCAAAACACTTGCCTAACTCTCAAATGATTCAGTATATTCCTGTAAAACAATTCTTGTTGTGGGGAAAGGTTACTAAGATAAACTGATCTATCCAAGGAAAGATTTTTCTGATCCCACTTCTGATCCTACAGTAATCAGAGATAAGCCTAAAAAAATTGTATGCATGACCTGAACTAACATACACACACACCACACCACATGCATGCACACACACAAGGAAGATTATTACTGACTATTAATAACATTGTGCACTCAAGACAAATTCATACTTGTGGCTCCACTGGTGACTAATGAGCCCAGCCCTTGATAAATGTGTATGTCCACAGATATTGTAGGTAAAGCTTCCCCCATTCACTACATCGGTAGTGCATTTTCTAGCAGCTTGCTTACATTCTGCATGAAAAATGCATATTTCTTTTTAATACCCATTCCTTCCTTTACTTGCTTGTTCCATTGATAGCAATAACAAACATTGCTTTTCCAATTCATCTCCCAAATTTCACATGCTTTCAAAAAGGACTTTAAACAATCCTTAAATTATAGCCTTGGTTTCTGCTGGTAGTGCTTTCCACAGACAAATTTGTCATATAGTATCTGTTAAGGGATCCCCTAATCATGCATCCAAACAATGTAAACAGTGCTTGTGCACCATCCCCTCAATGCTTAGGATGTGGGCTCTTCTCAAGACCTCTGTCTCTCAGACATCTCTGATGGAAGTGTTCAAGGACCCCTACATGATGCCTGTAAAGGATTTATGTCTCACATAATTAAATGAATAATGTCAATGTCAAGGCGGTGATCCAGCATGGCCCCAGTCTAATGACTGAAACAAGTAAAAGATATACACAGTACATAGCAACTTTTATTTGCCTTGTGATGCCATGTTGGGAGCAGACATCAGTTGTTTCATTATGATGAACATCATTAAATGTATAATTACATAATTGCAATACATAGTTAATTTAAATCAAATTTAAGTTAAACTAAGTTTAAAAGGCTAATATATTGTTGATGATTTGAGTAAATACAGTGCTTAAGCTAATTCAAAATAATTTTGTGTTAAAATTATGTAATTATACAGTTAATGATGTTTATCTTAATGAAATAACTGTTGATCACAATATTTGAACAATAATTGAAAGTTATGCTTTACTACTTTTATTTTAAATATGTTGCTCTTAAAGATTATTTTAGCCAATTATGCATATGCATGCAAGTCAGTCCCACTTGAATTTACTTTAATAAAATGCCAAAGTTTAACAACCAGCTCTTAATTATCATGGATTTACCTTTTTATGTTTATACAATAATTCTCTATATGAATACATATGCATGGATAAAACAACTGAACTTATACTGTAGGACAATCAGTTCATTCATATTCATTTAAAATCTATTGTAGGCATTTCAGTATTTAGCTCAGTTTATCTTACTGTCAGTAATGAGTACCCTGTCACTGGAATTATTAATTTGAATAGACTAACACTCCATCCAAGTAAAATTCATTTCTCATCAGATGTTGATGCCATAAAACTAGAGCGGTGTTGTTTGGAGAAAGCTTATAATATAACAGAGCTATTGAAACTATATCATGCTAACACTTTTGATATCAACCTACCTTACAATACTCTTGGTTCTATGATACAAACTTCCTGTTTTAAAATAATCTAAATTAAAACTTTCCATCAAAATTCTGTTAATTTATTTTTCAAACACAAGTTTTAAAAATAACAAGTTATTCAACTAAATTCTCAGTTATTCTTCCAAGTTACTGGAAACAAAAGGCAATGTATTTCAACAGAAATATCATTAAAAAAGAGTTAAATCAAAATGGCAATAAAAATATAATTAGTTACGTGGCCATTTATCATCATCATTTTTCAGCTGATGATGGGGAAAATCCAGCTCAAGCTTTTCTAGGTTTACAATGTAAGTTATTCTGAGAGTATCTCAAGAGCGATGTCTCACACAAATTCTAAGATTACTACAAAAGCTGTGCTACTCACACTGCAAAGAAATCTTGCAGTTGATTAGGACAGTTGCTAAGTCTCACTTGCAATGTCCTCAAATTTCAGTTGCAAAAGCATCATTTTTTATTCTCACAAATGCTACTTAATTACAAAACAATATTTCTGTGATGATTAAGAAAAACATTACATATTTAATTGCTTCGACGTATTATTTATAAATAGCTAAACTTTGATGTATACGTGTGTATGTATGTATATATATATATATATATATATATATATATA
>NC_068987.1:48747286-48748707 GCF_001194135.2 Octopus bimaculoides | reverse complement strand
TATATATATATATATATATATATATATATATATATATATTTATATATACGCATATATACATACATATATATACACACATACACACACACACTGTTCCGTATGTTGCATAGGGGAAAAATCAGAAGTGCTTTTCTCATAATAATTTTTTTACATTTTGACATTTGAGTCTGTTTGAGCAGTGAAGCTTCTAGTTTTTACAAAGTCACCTGTGTCAGTGTGTGACTTTTCTGAATCTTGTAATAATATACAAAAACTAATTGAATGCTGAATTACAATATTTTACATTTGTCAAAAAAGATAACAGAAAGAAATCCCAATCTTTCAGGTTTTCTGAATAGGACAGCACCTTGTAGGACAGTATACTGTTGCAGGTGTCCACTTCAATAACTTGTTATAAAGTAAACATTTATACTGCAAGTGTATCAACAACATAGTTTAATTTCCAAATTTGTTTCAACTGAGCAAAGTTTTCATAAATTTCCACAAAGTTTGGAGCAAATCTACATTTAGCTTTAAAATGGTAATCTAGAAAATAAATATACACAGATGAGCATCAAAATGAAAATATTATTAAGAACACTCAATCTAAACTTTTTGTGCACATGAAGGAGCTATACTGACCAAAAATATGTATCACATACTCTAGCTCCTTTTCAATTTTGTCAAACTTGCTCTAAAAAATGCATAGTTATTAAATATAAAAATTATGAATAATTATATATAATAAATATATAATTGTATACAAAGTCTGACTGTTTACAAAAATCACTCATCAAATTACAAATCAAAGGGGTATAAGTTTTGTCTTTTAAACCAGAATATTCCAAAATATCCTTAAGAAACACACTCAGGACAAAGGTCTGTTTGAAAAGGAAGAGGCACCTGTGTTCTCCAGCTCAACAAATACTTTTACAGTGGCTTTTTGTGAGAAGAGCAAATGCTTTCTTGATGTTTTCCAGCTCAATAACTGTAAAGGGTCCAGTGCCAACCAACTGGGTAGGACCATAGAACACATTTGTATGACAAGTGTCAATATCATCCCTTCTGGGCCAGCTAAAGGTGCTGATACCAGCAACAACAGATCTATAAAGAAACAAATTTAATCATACAATCAGAGACATGTTCCAGGGCCCTACCAACGTAGAACTGGTGAAGATAGTTGACAGCATATACTGCTCCACATGGACTGTGATACCATTGGAAGAACCAGGCTCTACATTTCCCTCTGAAAAACCTTTTTCGGCCCTTCTGATTGCTTTTCCAAAGCTTGGGGGGCTCTTGAACACCTCATTGTGCATCTCCTTTGTTTCTTGCTGCTTGTTTTTTTTCTTTTCAGATTGGACTCTTTTCTCTTTTCATTCTTTTTCTCTCAGTGCTTCTCTCTCTCTCTCTCACACACACACACACACACACACACACAC
>NC_068987.1:48738779-48747148 GCF_001194135.2 Octopus bimaculoides | reverse complement strand
GTCTTTTTTTTTTTTTTCTTGTGCTCTTCAAGTTTGATAGGATCACTTCTTACTTCTTTCTGTACTAGAAGCCATTGTTTAAACCAGAGTACTCACAAGTACAACAAGTCAGCTATTTTGAAGAAAGCACATGGTCTGGCACTATCCCATAATGCAACAAATATGGTGAACTAGTGCCCGTGCTCACAAAACAAGGAAAGAAAACTGGTGCCTAATCTAGAGCTAGAATGAATAAAAAGATGTATCAAAAGTCAAGTCCATAAACAATGTTCAAGTACTTATCAGACTTGCAAAATGTTGGTATTCAAGAGAAAAAATGCAGTAAACTGCGCTGTCATGATTTCACTGCCAAGACTTTCTTTTTTTCACTTATCTTCAGATTTACAATTACTCTGTTTAATTAAACTCATCATGAGCATTCATTTGAATGGTCATACTTTGGATTTTGGCTTTTGTTTATTGGTTAAAAGTTTGGAATTATAGTCACTATTAAAAATGTAGTTTTCCAACAGCCAGATATATATTAAATTTGGCTTTTGTTTGATCAATCCACTTGTTTCAATCTATAATATAGACATAATATATGCATATTTATACAAATATTGTAGTTTCAGAGGATCATTCTGCAGGCAGAAAGTCACATCAAGCTTATTTTCATTGGCCATTAACACACTTTTGAGCATTTATGGTCTGCTAGTCTCTCTTGAAAGTTTAAATTCACATCAAAATGAAATATATCATTGAAACTACAATAGCTATTATCACCACTTTAGATAAGATCTGGACTTCACACTTTTTCTGCAACAGACTTCCCCTCCGCAACAAAAAAATACTTATGTACCTTGGACAGAACAGAAAAATGGCCATTTTGAAAATATTATTGAGTAGATCTGGCCTAAAAATAAAAGTTTTCAAATGCAAGTTCTGAATAAGCCTTTTGTGCAAGAACTAAAAAAACTGAAAGGCCTTAAAATGTTGCAGAGGGGAAAATCATTTTTTGGACAAGTAACGCTGCGGTTTCTTGGAAGCAAATTTAGGTTTTCAACATTACTGAATATTTGTTCCCTTAAGGAATCCATGTCCCAATACATTTCACCAGTTAAAGTTTTTCTATTTCTTTCTAGCAAGAAAAAAAAAAATTTTCCCCTCCGCAACGGCCAAAGTTAGAAATTATGAAACTTATAATTTATGCATAACCAACAGCAGGCTGCATATCATTTTCCCCATTTTAACAAACTATGAGCATTATGCAAAAGATTAATATGAAATTTTTTCCACATACACAAAATTTATTTTTGATTTTTGTGTGAATACTGTGGAAATCTGTAAAATTTTCCAGAAGTTTACCATTTAAGTATATATGAGTATATTTAGATATGGAACTATATGCATGAAAATACATAAATAAAACAAAACAAAAAAAACAAATCTGCACATACGCATACATACAAACAAAAATAGCTTGTTTTTGAAATTCCAATGAAGGAGACTTGAATCTAGGTTAGAAACCGGCTCTTTCCCTATTGGCAAGAAATCTTGAAATAAAACTGAATAATGACAGACATACACCCACACACACTTGATAGGTTTCCTTCAGTTTCCATCTACCAAATCCACTCGCAAGGTTTTTGTCAGTCCAGAGTTATAGAAGCAGACACTTGCCCAAAATAACATACAATGGGATTGAACCTGAAACCATGTGCTTGGGAAGCAAACTCAACCACATGGTCATGCCTGTAATTGTCATATAGTTAAAAATTATACACCTTTCCCTAATATACCACTACCTGGTAACTATTGAATATATTTAATTTACTAGTGAGATTTGAAAACAGATGACATAAATCTGTTTATCTGGTAATGAAAACTTATTAACCTAAGCCATTTCTGCCAGAACAATTTGTCCAGTGCTTCAACAGCTCATGGGACAGAATTAATACAAAAGCAAAAAAACAAAAATGAGAGAGGGGTGGGGGAGAGACAGACAGACAAACAGAGACTTATAAGTTACAATCAATATTGTTTGATAAAATACTTCAATGTAACACCCTCCAGCCACTACAGCTGTTGATATACAGCTCTGCCACCACTATACTAGCAACTAATAACAAATAAATGTTTACTTTCTGCTTTAATTTCTATATTTGCTTCTAATGAAAGTCAATACTCTGCTATTTAGTTTCATCAAAACAATGGATTTGCTTACAATACAAATTTTCCAGTTATTTATTACATAATGGTAGTTGATGTGAGGTAAGGCACTGTGTTCTAAATGCAGCTAACAAGCTAATGACATTTACAATAAAAACAACAATAATAATCTATTATAGGCACAAGACCTGAAATTTTGAAGGCAGGGGTTTAGTCAATTATGTCAACATCAGTGCTCAACTGGTATTTATTTCATCTACTCCAAAAGGATGAAATTTAAACTAAGAACTAGGCAGATGAAATGCTGCTAAGTATTTTGTCTCGCATGCTAACAATTTTGCTAGCTCACTGTCCAGCTAATAGTAATTGTTTCAAATTTTGGGTTAAGGCTAGCAATTTGAAAGGAGGGATATAATCAATTACAGCAACTCCAATGCTGAACTGGTACTTTATTTTATCAACCCTAAAAGGATGAAAAGTAAAGTTGACTCAGCAGGACTCAGAATGTAAAGAGTCAGAAGAAAATGCCTCTAAGCATTTTGTATGATGCGCTAATGATTCTGCTAGCTCACCACTTTCAAAAATAATAATCTTTTCTACTCTAGGCATCACGCTTGAAATTACATGTATGTGTGTGTGTGGGGGGGCAGTCGATTAGGTCAACCTCAGTACACAACTGGTACTTAATTTATCGACCCCGAAAGGATAAAAGGCAAAATCAACCTCAGCGGAGTTTGAACTCAGAATGTGTAGACAGACAAAATACCACTAAGCATTTTGCCCAGCATGCTAACATTTCTGCCAGGTTGCTGCCTTTCACCACTTTCATTAATAATAATTCTTTTCTTGCTGCAAGTTTGACGAATGCAAGAAGTGGTTCAGAATGGAAGCTTACACTGAAATTTAGTAAAAAAAAAAAAAAAAAAAAAAAAAAAAAAAAAAAAAAGAAGCATATACATAAGCACAGGAGTGGCTGTGTGGTAAGTAGTTTGCTTACCAACTACATAGTTCCAGGTTCAGTCCCACTGTGTGGCACCTTGGGCAAGTGTCTTCTACTATAGCCTCGGGCCGACGAAAGCCTTGTGAGTGGATTTGATAGACAGAAACTGAAAGAAGCCCGTTGTATATATGTATATGTGTATATATATATGTGTGTGTGCGTGTGTGTGTGTGTGTGTGTTTGTCCCCCCAACATCGCTTGACAACCAATGCTGGTGTGTTTACGTCCCCGTAACTTAGCGGTTCGGCAAAAGAAATTGATAGAATAAGTACTAGGCTTACAAAGAATAAGTATTGGGGTCAATTTGCTCCAGCATGGCCGCAGTCAAATGACTGAAACAAGTAAAAGAGTAATGTACAAGATATATTAATGTCCTAAAAGTAGAACTACCACCTAGAACCTACCATCAAGGAACCAGTGAAATTGACAGAAGATAGTGTATTCAGGTACAGGATTACTCTGACTAACAAAGGGTCCTTTCCCAGTAGAATTGTCCAGCTTGCAGGCATAGTCTAATGCTCTTTTATTCAAGCCTTGCTCACCTTGTTCACAAAAGTAAAATTGACATTCACGGATTTGAATTCAAAAAGAGGCAACAGAAATATGCAAGGCAGTCTCTCCAACACAAACAATTCTACCAGATTGTTACCAGTACATATTAATTTTTAGGTTGTAAAGATAATTAGTTAATGATAGTCAATGAGACAATTTATCACAGTGGTACATGAAGCAAATTTGTTGTAGACTAGCAGTCAACTTAATCTCAGTAAATGAATGTTGATTATATCTTTGACCCCACACCTAAATGAATGAAAGGTTAAGTTGTCCCAAATAATTTAGCATAATAAAGAATAATAATGATGATGATGGTTTCTATTGGAAGTTCAACAACAAATTTTGGAAGGATAAAGTCACTTAAATCAGCCCAAGCAATTGACTAGCTTTTACCTTATCAACCCTGAAAAGATGCAAGACAAAAAGGTATTATAATTTACTTGAAGCATTGCAATGTGTGTAAATGACATAAATGTTTGAGGAACCTTTAGGTTAAAAGTAGGTTAAAGCAAAATATGTTACATGATGCAATAGATGGAAACAAAGGGCAAAGATATTGTATTACTGGCCTGTCAGTACTTCTATGAACTCTTTTTCTTCTTTCTTGTATTTGAAAAGGGGCAATCTTTCTCAAAATATTATAAGATTATTAACCTTTAGCACACTGATTTGTCCCCAGAATAGTTTTCCCTGTAACTGCATTATTTTTGAGGGAACAAAAGACATGAGCATCTACTGTTTTAAAATTGTTATAACTTTCTTTGAATTGTGTATACAGACTTGATTTTTTTTTTATATACTAATAAAGGAATAGATGAATAATATTTTTATGTAATGCATTAAGAAACAAATGAAAGAGTTGCCCCTCAGAAATCTACCTCCTTGGGGCCAGTACTTTCCTTAAATCAGCCAGCCATGAATGATAGTATCCACTTGATACATCATCCCCAATATAACTGTAAGCACAGTCTATGTCCTCAGCATCACCTCAAACAATTTCACCATTGACATCTGCCTGAGTAAATCCATCAAAATCATCATCTGAGTCAGAATCAAACAAGATTTCTTCTAGAAAAGCTTCAAAAGCAGGAGCAGCCATTTTTGCTTGGTAAAAAGTAAAAAAAAACTATGTTCAATTTCAAAGCTTGATTACCTCATGGTTAGTATATAAACAATAAAAATGGCATCAGAAAATGGAAGTTTAACCTCACTCTAAATCAAAAGTAGCCTACTGACAGCTTAAAGTACCAGAAATAAATTTAGCAATGTGTTTGTTTTACGTTCCCTTCTCAAGGTAACAAAATGCACCTGCAGCTACAGGGGAGAAAACTTGTGGGTGACAAATTGAGACAACAGTGTGGAGAAGGTTAAACAACCTGGGTAAGATAATATAAAATACAATATCGTTTCTCTCTGTTTTCATTTACTGACATCACCTTAGATATTTGTTTAATTTCTTCACCTACTTAGTCAAAGATTTTTTTCAAATATTTATATCATGAAAGACAGTCAACCTCAGTAGAATTTGAACTACAGGTTGTGATATTTCTTCAGCCCTAGACATTATATTTGTATGAAGCAAAGTTAGCAAGTTTCATAATCCTTCCTATCCTTGTAGAATAATTGTAATGAAACACATCAAAGATCTAAGTTGGACCATAGGTACAGCATTTGTCCCAATAATTTACATTGGCAAATGGCTAACTGTCATAGAGAACTATAAACAATTACGTACTCATTTTATATGCCTAGGAAGGATGAAAAGCGAAGTTGGCTCCAAATACTGAGTGGATTGAATATATACTTAATATTGGAAATAATGGAATATTGAAAATAAAGGACACCACATGTATGATGATAACCAATGATTTATATATATATATATATATATATATATATATATATAGGGAAATTATGAGTTAGAGGTTATGTAACCATCTAAGGGATAAATAAATCCGTAGGCACTACTGGTGTATTACCTAACTATGTATAGTCCTAGCTAAAAGGTATACAGTAGTTGGCAATTTAAAGGTAAAACCGTGGTTTAATATATATAGAAAAGAACAGAAATGAAGCAATAGATAACAATGAAAAGTTGATCATTGGTATTAAAAGGTCATAGTTTAATTGTAGTTCAGAACCATTTACAGCTGTTTCTGCTTATCAAATCAAAGTAAATTTGCATTTATCTTTTTCCATTTAACAAACATCGTCAAAATGATTTAGAGGAATATAAATAAGAGAAAAAGGCAAATGAAAAGGAAAAGGCAAAAGAAAAAGGAAAAAGTTCATTAAATCTTTAGGCTTAAATTTTAGTGAACTTTTGGGTTCCATATGTGTGTGAAATCGTGATGGCACTTGTAACAGTGGAGCACTAAGAGCACCGTCCAAGCGCGATCATTGCCAGAGCAACTGTCTGGCTTCCATGCCAGTGGCACGTAAACAGCACCAGCATGGACACTTGTGCCAGTGGCACGTGGAAAGACATTTGAGCGAGATCGTTGCCAGTGCCGATGAACTGGCTCCTGTGCAGGTAACACGTAAAATACACCATTTCGAGCGTGGCCGTCGCCAGTACCCGCCTGACTGGCCCTCATGCCGGTGGCACACAAAAGCACCCACTACACTCTTGGAGTGGTTGGCGTTAGGAAGGGCATCCAGCTGTAGAAACTCTGCCAAATCAGATTGGAGCCTGGTGTCGCCTCCTGGTCCACCAGTCCTCAGTCAAATCGTCCAACCCATGCTAGCATGGAAAGCAGACATTAAACGACGATGATGATGATGAAGAAGACGACAACACTGTTAGTGGCCGCTAGGTTAGTCCCTATGATTACAATTAATGCCCTTGTTAAAAACTAAGGATGCTTTTCGAAGTGAGTACGACATAATGTATATATATGGGCTTTGTAAAGGAATAATAAAAAAGGTAAAGAGTAAATAAATAAAAATAAATAAAAATATAACATGTTATGAGAGTCGGCAATCAAGCTTTAAAGTGGATATATTATAGAGGTTTATATGCCCTGCTGTACAATGTAGAATTTTAAATAGATAGTTCGGTTAATTGGGGTAAATTAATTTAAAATTGTGATGTGATGTTAAATTATGCTCTGTGGTAAGTGGGATGGTTAGGGGAGGTAATAAGATGTTAGGCAGGTCAGCCAGTAACCTATAATGTGGGTATTAATGGTATTTAGAGAATAAGAATTTATCTTAATGCAAACATGATTTGTTTATTAAGTAATTCTGATTTGGCCATTAAAATGAAAAATTTCTCATTTCTCCCAATTAACCAAACTATCTATTTAAAATTAGATGTCGTATACCAGGGCATATAATCCACTATAATATATTCACTTTAAAGCTAAATTGCCGACTCAGAAAATGTTATATTTTTATTGATTTTTATTTATTTACCCTTTTTATTATTCCTTTACGAAGCCCATATATATACATTATATCATACTAACTTTAAAAAGCATCCTTAGTTTTTAACAAGGGCATTAATTGTAACCATAGGGACTAAACCTATCAGTCACTGACAGCACTATATATTATAATTAACAACACTGGATATCTCCACCAGGTATAAATCCTTTGACTAACACCGCCAGTCAACAAGTCTGAAGAAACGTACACACACGTGGTACCCAAAAAGTCACTAAAATGTAAGCCTAAACTTCTTCCTTTTTCTTTTGCCTTTTCCTTTTCCTTTCATTTCCCTTTTTCTCCTATTTATATTCCTCTAAATCATTCTGACAATGTTTGTTAAATGGAACGAGATAAATGCAAATTTACTTTGATTTGATAAACAGAAACAGCTGTAAATGGTTCTGAACTACAATTAAACTATGACCTTTTAATACCAATGATCAACTTTTCATTGTTATTTATTGCCCCATTTCTGTTCTTTTCTATATATAGATATATATATATATATATATATATATATATAAAACAAGCTTCATTCAGTTTCTGTATCCTGAATCCACTCACAAGGCTTTGGTCAGCACAGGAATAGAAAACAAGACACTTGCCCAAGGTGCCATGCAGAGGGACTGAAACCAAAATCAGACAATTGGAAAGCAAGTTTCTTGACTACATAGCCACATCTGCATCCATATGTCATGAACAGAAATAAAGATTATAGAGAACGGTTATTCACCAAAGACACAAGGTTAATTTTTTCAATCAAATGCATGAACTAAAAAAGTACCAGCAAAATAAAGAACAGCTTCATTCTTTAGTTTTTCCTTTCCTTTACCATTTTGTGACCTTATTTCCAATGAAATACCCTACCATTGTGTTTCAAATGATTTACAAAATAATAAAAGTATTGAAAAGATTTAGTAAAAATAGCTCCAGTTTTCAGTGTTAAGCTGGTGTTTGAAACGTAGCATGTTTAAAGCTCTTACATAACACTAAATAGAAGCTTTGGCATTAGATATGAATACTTTTGAACAGTTTTATAGCAGAACCAGAGGCAGTCTCAGATGGTTTGGTATTTAAAGGGTTAATAATGACTAAATTATAATTACAAGAGCATGAAGCAACTAGTGGTTCTCAGCAAAGGCACAAATCAATTCAACATAAAAAAGGAAAAAATGTAAGGAATGTTTATGCGTTGTGAGAAGAAATAATGTTTCAGGCAGAACCTTTCAGG
>NC_068987.1:48719745-48738748 GCF_001194135.2 Octopus bimaculoides | reverse complement strand
GTGTTTGAAACGTAGCATGTTTAAAGCTCTTACATAACACTAAATAGAAGCTTTGGCATTAGATATGAATACTTTTGAACAGTTTTATAGCAGAACCAGAGGCAGTCTCAGATGGTTTGGTATTTAAAGGGTTAATAATGACTAAATTATAATTACAAGAGCATGAAGCAACTAGTGGTTCTCAGCAAAGGCACAAATCAATTCAACATAAAAAAGGAAAAAATGTAAGGAATGTTTATGCGTTGTGAGAAGAAATAATGTTTCAGGCAGAACCTTTCAGGAGAATCAGAATATCCATTAAAGAAACCTGACCAAAAATTACATTTTTTTGGCATCTCATGTCACACCAATATACAAAACTCTTTTGGCTTAAAAGAAGAAAAAGTTTTCTTTTTCTATATTTTTCTTCCTTGTTCTATTCCATTTTAATAAGATAGAGTTATATATCAAGATGTAATAATTGAGAGACAATTTAAAATGCAGCCCGAGGTTAGAAATTCTCAAATTGCCATAGTAGTAAAAGCAGAGAGCAACAGAAACAAACAACTATAAATATTTATCAAAGTTATTGGTAGCCGTCGTATCTAATTACAAACTCATAAGAACTGCTACTAAAAAAGACTTAATGCATTTTATATACGTAGATCCTTATCTTTTATTCTTGCTTGCAAGTCCTGTCTCCCACCACCATTCTACCACAGAGAAGTTGCAAGCAGAATAAGTGAAGTGAAGAGCTTTATATTAGACTATTACTCTGTGCTAAATACAATGCAGTGATCCACTAGCTCCAAAATTGTTGGCAATTAACAGCAAGTGTAATAAACTGAAAGAGAATGAACAAAGCAATGAGAGGCCCAGAAGTGAAAACAACAGGTTTTAATCACAAATTACTAAAGAGGCAATCACCCCTGACTAATTGGTACTTTTTGGATCATAACAGATTACATGAGTCATTAGAACTTGATAGCTCAATCAGCAACACTTGTAGTTAGAAATATAAAGCATAGAGCTTGTAAATCACAGTTGAGAATGTTGTAGTTAGTCAAACAGGAATAACAGAAATGATCTGCAGCAGACAAGGAAGATAAGAACAAAATTAACTAACAAGAAGGCTATTGGTACAGGCACAAACCACATGATTTCAGGTTCAATCCTGTCCCACTGCATGGAACCTTGGGTGTCTTCTATTACAGCCCTGATCAACCTAAGACTTGTGAGTGCATTAGATAGATGGAAACTGAAAGAAGCCTGTCATGTGTCTTTATTTGTCTCCTTGCCTTGATAGTGCATGATGGATGTAGAGTCATTTGTTGACAGTATTCTGTGAAAAGGTGTCTGGACATGGAGAAATGTTACCTTACTTGAAAACAGGTGAGAGTTGGTGACAAGAAGGACATCTGGTCATAGAAAATCTGCCTCAATAAACTGACACATGCAAGCATAGAAAAATGTTAAAATGATAACGTTTCAATTAGATTTTGTAAATGTTCTGTTTTGCAGCCTTTGTTATTTAGTCCTATGTCAGTCCACATCAAGCAAACCTAGAAACAAAGGTGTTCTAGCCATGATCATCTCATCTTTTTCTTAGGCATTTTTTTTTTCATAGAGACAATAGGATGTAATTTAAGGGATATGTATTTGGTTATTTCCAGCTGGAATGACAATCTTGAAAATTCTTTGCTGGCCTACTTTTGTAACCCATAACCTTTTAGCATTTAGATTATTCTGCCAAATGTAATGCTTATTCATTCGCATTGTTTTGAATTAATCTTACATTATTTTGTAGTTTCAAGATTTCAATGAGGTGATTATTTTTTAGACAGACATTGTAGGACAGGTGTGAGAAGCTGGATCTGGTAAGTTTAAACATAAAACAAGAAAACAGATAGAATGTTCAGGCTGGATATGGTCAGTTTAGATGCTTGAGATTGTAATGTATATGATTACCAAGTAACAAGCCACAAGATCATATCCACTAAAGACATTTCATTTTGTAACTGAGCAGGTCACTTAATTCTAGATTACCTCAAATGTGTTTAGCATGTGAGAACATTTTCACTCGGTGATTCTTTTACAGTCCTGTGACCATGCTGGAACTTCATCTTCAAAAGTATATAACTGATTCTATGAACCCAACAATTTTTATCAGTTCCACACTGCATACAGAACTTAATCAAATACTACAAGGTATTTTGTTGAATGCTTTACTGATTCTGCCATCCACTACCACAGTGATGACAAAAATAGTATTTTAAAAAAAACAAAAAAAAACATGGAAGTTACACTCTAAAATGCTCAAAATTGCAGCAAGATCAAAGGCATTCAAAGACAAATGTTCAAGCACAATGCAATTATGAAAAACCAAATGAAAGGGAGTTGTGGTGGCAAAGGTTGCCGGTTGCTACAAGCTTCAGACTATGTAGGAGTAAATTCCAGTGTTACCCAATTTAAGTGGTACATATATACCATTCAGTAAATGATATACAGGTGTCATTACAATCAATTCTCCACTCCTCACACATTCCTTAATTAAACAACTTATGCCCATGTTTTCCAGTCATTTTCTTTTTTCCACTCTCAAAGTTTTTCAAATCAGTTAACCTTGTTGATACCAATCTGCCTGAGACCACCTCTGGTTCTATAATACAAACTTCCTCTTCAAAGTAACCTAAATTAAAACTTCCCATTAAAATTTTATGTTGAGTTACATTTCAAATATCATTTTAATAACAGTTGAATTATTTTCAAAATTAAGTGAAACAGAAATACAATAACAAAGAGATTAAAAGCTCCTTTATATTTTCTCCTTGTGCTTGACCATTACCCCTCCTCCAATAAATATGTTACCTATCTTTCCCCCTTATCTCTTTCTCCCTTTTCCTAATACAAATTTATTTATCCTTCAACACCAACTGACTTTTCATTTTCCATCAAAGGGTTATGCCTGAAATGTCAGACTTCTTCCTCACCACATAAAATTCATCTGACTGTTTCAACTTTTCAAACAACCCTTCTCAGAATAATCTCTGGCTGGGTATGTTTCTTCCAAAAATCTTAATTAAACATCAAAAATACACTAATTTTACTCAGTTACTTCAACCTCATTATCCCTCTCTTTGGAAGGCTTAATCAAGAAGGAATTAGGTGATGCCCTCCCTACTAAAAATCTAACATTTAAGGCATAGCAATTAGTAAAACAAATTTTACTAGTATTACTGGTTAAAATTAGTATTAGTTTGACTTGTAATACTAGCTACCTAGTAATAGGAGTAACATGTAATTAGGTATCACTATGAATTTTTTTAAATATTTAAATCTAACTTCTACTGTACTTTTCCTTGGAGAACATCCATAAAAAAAAAAACATTCTGATACCTCATTTGTGAAATTTGGATGAATATTAGATCAGGGAATTGGTTAAAATCTTGCCTAATTAGGCCTAAATGAATAATTAGCCATATTTGTGATGTATCTTTGAATTACACAAATCATCTTAAAATTACACAAATTAATAGTGTCCATGAGGTAGCAGTTGCCATTTTTTTCCTGGTTTTTGAACTTTTTTTTTTGGCAATTTTTTAAAGTATTTATGTGAAGCCTATTTTGTTGCATGTAATATACAGTCAATTTCACAATGCAAGCATAAGCTTTTCATGTATTTTCAGACCAAAATAAATCCAAAGGTACAAACCACTTTAGAAAATATTTTCAGACAAAAAAGTGTGATTTAAGGGAGGTTTTTAGCTGTTGTGTCTAGTCCATCTCAAGAACACCTGGTACTTTTCCATGTTTCTTCCCTCCACCCAGTTGGCACCAAGTGAATCCACGTGTGTGTGTGTGTGTGTGTGTGTGTGTGTGTGTGTGTGTGTGTGTAAGTAAAAAAAAAGAAAAGTATGCTATTAAAAAAAACATTTTTTGTTTTAATTTGTTTTTTCAGACACCACCACCTTTGTTTGTAATTTTTTGTAATTTTAAAATATTGGAGAGCCTGAGAATATCATTACTGGAATTTATTCAGTGATTTATAAAAAGTTATGTAAAACAATTTATTTCAATAGCATACTTTTCTGTTAGTAAATACATTTTTTTTTACTCACACACAGACACACAAACTCCATTTGATGCAAGAGTAGATTATAAATTTAAATTCGCAAATTTTTTATTTCTGTCATTGCATAAATCCCAGCAATGGACCACTGTTAGGCTAAACAAAACTGTTACTTCCACATCATCATTTCATAAAATGTGTTTATGAAGAGAAAAATATTTAAAAATATCAATACATGTCAGAGTGACAAAGAAACAAAGAAGGTACCAGGTGGTCATGGGAAGTGCTCGAAACAACAGCTAAATCTCCCTTAAATCACACACCTATTCACCTGAAAATGTTTTCAAGAATTCTTTTCTTTTTACCAAAAAGGCTTCTCCCATCATTTTCAAGTGCATAGTGCAAACAAAATTAGTCCAAAGGGAGGAGGGGATAAGCTTCCCACCATCACTTCAATGGGTGTGGTGAAAACAAAAATCTGGAAAAATCCCTGTCAAAATGGAGAAAATCCAACTTATCTTAATCCAAAACTCCGATTAAATTGCAGTAATTAAAGGCTGTCACAAGCTTTTCATGCATTTTCAGACATGGCTATATTATGATCCATTACTTGTAATGATACACTGATACAGGGGTATTAAAACTGAATCTTCTCTGTAAATTTAGAGCTTTACAATACATTTAATAGGTATCCCTACAGAGCTCCATAGGAGCAACGCACACAGTTTGCTCATGCAAAATCTCACTTTTTGCTTGATCATTTTCATGTCAAAATTCATTCTTTCTGTGTATAATTTTATATCATTTGAAAGTTTTCAATGTGAACTTTTTTTCTCATATACTTTTGATCACAATCCAACACTTACATATCATGCCAAGTCAACCTCACTCTCATATTTCCACCTATTCACAAGGTTTGTCCTATTTTAAACATTGAGAATGGGTGGAAATATGGTGGTGATTGGGGGGATCTGGCAAATGTAGGTGTTGGATTGCGATCAAAAGTATGAGAAGAAAGTTCGCATTCAGAACTTTCAAATGATATACATTTGGCCATGGAAAAAATGTATTTCAACATGAAATGTTTAAGCAAAAAGGTGGGTTTTTGCATTGTCAAACTATACTCATCATCCCTTCTACAGAGCTCTACAGTGATACCTAATATCTAACTAGCACTTCATTGATTATGATGTCAAGAGTTCCAGTTGATCTGATCAACAAAACAGCCTCCTCATGAAATTAACATGCACTTCACAGACAAATGTACCTTTAACATAGTCCTCAGAAAGATTCAGCGTGACACAGAGTGCGACAAGGCTGGCCCTTTGAAATATAGGTAATACACATTTTTGCCAGCTGAGTGGACTAGAGCAACATGAAGTAAAGTGTTTTGCTCAAGGACACAATGCATCGCAGGGAATTGAACCCATGACCTCACAATCATGAGCCAAATACCATCACCACTAAGCCACATACATTCATGATACCTAATGTAATACCTCTATAACAAGACAAAGAAGTAGTGTGTAATGGAGGTATTACAAGCTGCCTCTATTTTCTAACCTAAATGCCAATGTGTTACTATGACAAAATTTGAACATAATGTCCTCAACATTCCTCTAGTTAGTCCTTAGAATATTCATTTTTATTTGCTTTATTTCGTTAGTTATCTCCTTTATTTTTACACACCAAATCTCACCTTACAAGATAAGAAGAACTCCTCCTATCTACAACATGTAGTTGTGGTGACCTAAGGGTATATGCATAAGGACTAGATCAGTGACTCAGTAGAGATAAGCTGTAAATGGAGATTCAACCTACATTCTCAAGTTTTAGAGAAATAGAAACACTTAATCAGAAAACATTCAGCAATGACTCTTCACTTCTTCTTCTTCTCTCTCTCTCTCACACACACAATTCATCATCATTTAATGTCCACATTTCTATGTTTGTATGGATCAGATAGAATTTTATTGAGGTAGATTTTTTATGGCTGGATGGCCTTCCTGTCACCAACCCTCACCAGTTTCCAAAAAAGGTAATATCTTTTTCATTAGCTAGACATAATTTTCTTAGAAAATAGGAAATAAACAACGTGGCTTCTATGATGGTGATGCTCATTTACAACCATCATGTAATATCAAGTACAAACACACACATATATGAATGGACATATACAAAGGGCTTCTTTCAGTGTTTGTTTACCACTCACAAGGCTTTGGTCTTCTGCTATGGCCTGGGGCTGTAGTAGAAGAGACTTGCCAAAGATGCCCTACTGAAGGACCAAATCCAAGACTATATGCTTGATGGGAAACAAGCTTCAAAACAAAACCATGTTTGTACCTATATATATTTACTACCTATAAATGTTGAGTGTCTGTGTGTACATGATGGAAAGGTTCTGAAATGGTGCAACCTCAAGAAAAACCAATTTGATTTTTGAAATCTGCATCCCAGGGAGAAGGTTTTCAATTATAATTAATCAAAAAATATAATTTGCTACAAGAAAAACTCAGCTTTTAGATCACCAAATCTCTCTTTATCTCTCTCTGCTTTTCATACCTTTCCCCTCTCTATATATACTTACCACACTCTTCTGTCTATCTCACTGCTAACATTTCGTGAGGGTCTTTTGACTCTGTTGCCCTAAAGAAATTCCTTACACATGAGCATACATTAACACACTCAGTGCAAGCAATGTACACACACAGTGGAGGAGGAGGGGAGGCGAAAGTGTAAGAGAGAGTGTGGTAAATATATATAGAGAGAAGGCGAAAATTCACAATGAGAAAAGAGTATAAGACTGAGAAAGATAGAGAGACAGAAGGATCTTTTCTATTGCTGTCGTAGATTTTCAAATTTTAGAATTAAGTAAAAGTTTTCAAATCTTAAAATTAAGTGAAATTTTCACATTTGGTATATTGATGTACTTTTTCACACTGCATCCAATTTTGTGATTCATTTATTCCAGAAAATTATAGAAAAATGTTACAGATGTTTAAAGTTTGATCATTTTTACCCAATCAGAAAATGGGATTTATGTGTGATAGCTATGTATCATATGAAAGCACACATTATAAAATAAAGTTTTTAACAAAACGATAGCAATTGCATGTCATATGAAGAAGAGGTGGGGTGCAGCAAGTGTGAGAGATAATACATATACAAAGAGTGATAAAGAGTGTGGTAAATATATAGAGAAAGAGGAAGGCATAAAAGAGAGAGGGCCAGATGGTGACAAAGTGAGAGATTTGTCAATCTAAAAGTTATTTCTTATAACAAATTATACTGGCATGAATTGGAAAGTGAGACAAATCCAATGATTCAGAGGTTGCATCATGTTCCAATGTCTGATTTGGCATAGTTTCTAATGGATGCCCTTCCTAACATGTGGTAGTTGGAAGTGAGTGTCAGTTGTACAAGTAATGCCAATTGCTTTTGATCTTCTGTGAAAACATGTTTGACTATGAGGGAAATATTACCTTGCTTGCAAACAGGTATGGTCTGGTGACAGGAAGAGCATTCAGTCAAAGAAAATCTGCCTCAGTGAATTCTATCTCACTTGTGCAAGAATAGAAATCTGGAAGCTAAAACAATGATAATGAGGATGACGCTAAAACAATGACACTGATGATGATGTTGATACATTGAATAAATCATGCAAATTTACTTAACATGAATTGATTTCTTTCACAGTGATGCAGGCAAAGCTGTGTGATTAAGTAGTTTGCTTCCAACCACATGGTTCCACGTTCAGTCCTAGTGTGGAATCTTGGGCAAGTGTCTTCTGCTTTAGCTCCAGACGACCGAACAAATCTTTTTGTGTGGATTTGGTAGACAGAAATTGAAAGAAACCCATCGTGCATGCATGCGTCTCCTTGTCTTGACATGATGTGATGGCTGTTACTATCTATATGACAGTGTAATTCATTTCCAATATTCTGCAAAAACATATCTGGCCATGTGGAAATATTTCTTTGCAAGGTGTTTTTATCATTTTAATGTTTCAAACCATGGAAGCTGGGAGCTCCTCACATTATTTATACATTTCATAACTGAAGATTTTTTTAAAGTTCACAAGATATCACTTCTTCACTGATTTATAAAGCAGGACTTCAAAAAGAATTTTTTTTTTTTTCAAATAAACAAAATATATAGATAAAAAAAATGTAAGCTGATACCTAGATCAAAGAGAGATTTTGTTTCCCAGTAATTCAGTGAAAGATTTTATCAGTAATAATTAACTTATCAAAAGATTGTGGAAGTTGTGTTTTCAAGATAAATCTCAAGAGTTTAAAATGGAATTATGTATCCACACACACTAAAAAAAAAAAAAAAAAAAATTAACGAAATAAAAACAAACAAACCAGTAAAAGAACTGCATTATTTACAAAACAAAAACAGAATATAAACTAAGTTTTGAAAAAAACATTTTAAAAATTTAACTAAATTAACAGGTTTGGTTGCGATTGTTTGAAATCATTTCAAAATTATTTTCCACAAATTTCACTTTTACACACACCTTCACATACACTTAACTCTTATCAATTCCAAGTGTTTCTTATTACCATCACACACAAAGAATTAAGTACTATTCCTCAAAAATGTCTTGGTTGTTGTTTCTTAATAAATATATCTTTGAAAAGAAAACTTAATACCACAGATATGTATACAATAAATAGCTGTGGGTTCCACACACACACATTAAATTACCACCAATAGACACCCAGACCTTTGACTGGACAAAAATGTATGAACTAATTTTAACCTGTGCGATAAAAATTTTAATTCTATCTTGGAAAAATATAGCTAGAAACAATGTGTGTGTGTGTGCGTGTGTGTAAGGATTGAAATATAAACTATGCTACATGCAAAAAGTTTTATTTTTATTTTTATTCATTATTCCTTTTCCACTTCTAAATTAGATTAAAAGATTTTTATGTTTTGACAAATTCTGCTAAAATGAAAATAATCTCTACCTTGAGAATTATTGTTTTGATCCTTTTGATACCAGCCCATCCAAGACTGCTCCTGATTTGAATGATATTGACTTACTGTGATCTAAATTAAAACCTTCCTTCAAAATGTTATGTTAATTTATGCTTCAAGAATCAGCTTAATGACAAGCTTATTCCACTAAATTCTTCATTATTTTTGAAATGAAACAAAAGCAGTGTACTTTATCAGAAATAAGGTAACAAAAGGGATAAAGTGATCTAAATTAAAATCTTTCATCAAATTTTCATATTGATCATTGTTACAAATACCAGCTTATTAATGACAAAGTTATTTTAGTAAATTCTGCATTACTTTCAAAATTAATTGAAAAAAAAATGTTTTGATAGAAATATGATAATGAAAGGGTTAATTTCAAATCTCAAAAGTCTAAAATCAGATTCTTTAACCTCTCCAGAGAAGTACACTACTTTGTTTCAGTTAATTTTGAAAATAAAGAATTTAATAAAATAACTTTGCCATTATTAAGCTGGCACTTGGAACTAACATGTTGGAAAGTTTTAATTTAGAACATTTCAAAACAAAGAAGTTTGTACCAGAGAATAAAGGACAATCTCAGACAGTTTGGTATCAAAAGAGTTAAGCATCTTACTCAACTTCTTGTGTATACAATCTTCATCTTCACAACCCCAATACAATATTTATTTTAATCCAATAAGTGATTAAGAAAGACACTTTGGCATAAAAGTTAACTCACAGCAAGGATAGATTGCAAAACTAGTTTCACTACACTTATATCATTAATGTCCTTTGGAAAAAGCATTCACATCACAAATTTTCATTTCTCCTCAAGTACAAATCTGAGGTTGTAAACCTATGTACCAATTTATATTGATTCCTATGTCAAACACCAATAGATATCTAACTTTGGAAAGAAAAGAAAAACATAGTTGATGATGATGCCTCTATGTGGTTGCTTCATCTGCTGAAAATAGCAGCCAACCTCTTTCAACTCACACCCTCCAATATTTTCAAAATGTACTGAAACAAAGGCAGCATATCTCAACAGAAATAATGTAACAAAAGTGTTAAATTTAAATAACATCAATAATTTGCCTTCAAGGCTATAGAGTAGCAGAAATGGTAAGGAATTACAGTTTTTAGCTTTATTCTACAATGCTCCAAGCTCAAATCCTTTTAGAGACAACTTCACAATTCAGGGTTGATAAAATAAGTACCAGGCACGTACATTTCTCAATTCATTCAACTGCACTCCTCTCCTACAAATGTATAGTCTTGAGCTGTCTAAAAATTCAATGAAAATTACTTGTAATCACACACCTTTAGCAACAAAAAAAATCTAAGAATAATTAATTTCATGTAACCCTTTTCATACTAACCCACTAATAACTATCTCATTATTTGTTTTAACATCCACTTTTCCATGTTTGCATGGTCAGATAGAATTTTGGTGAGGCAAGATGCATTTCGTGCTGCAAACCTTCACTTGATTCCAAGTAAAGCAATATTCTCCACAACCAGAAATGGACGATTGGAAATAAAAGAAACCACTTGCATGACAGTGACATTCATTACAATGCTCAGTTGTAACCAAGCAAGGTAACATCTCCTCATGGTCAGGACATGCTTGCACTGACAATCGGAAACAAAGGGATACCATTTGTATGATGGTGACACTTGTTTACAATTATCTTGCCATATCAAGAGACACAAACACACATATATAGACAAGGCTATGTGGTTGTGTGGTTAAGAAATTTGCTTCCCAACCATGTGGCTTCAAGTTCACAGTCCCATTACATAGAACCTTCATCAAGAGTCTATTATTGTAGCTCAGGGCTAACCAAAGCCTTCTGAGAAGATTTGGTAGTTGAAAACTGAAAGAAGCCTGTTGTATATATGTATGATGTGTATGCTTCTGTCTCCTTGTGTTGACATTGAGCGATATTTGTAAATGAATCACTGTCATAATGGCTATGTGGTAAGAAGCTTGCTTCCTAACCACATGGTTTCAGGTTCAGTCCCACTGTGTGGTACCTTGGGCAAGTGTCTTCTACTATAGCCTCAGACCAACCAAAGACTTGTGAGTGGATTTGGTGCCTGGAAGCTGAAAGAAGCCCCTCATATATATAAATATGTATTTGTGTATATCCCCCACCACTGCTTGACAACCGGTGTTGTCTTTATGTCCCCATAACCTAGTGGTTCTGCAAAGAGAGACCAATAAAATAAGTACCAGGGTTAAAAAAAATAAATCCTGGGGTCAATTTATTCAACCAAAACCTTTGAAAGCCGCAGTCAAATGAAAGAAACGTGAAAGAACAAAAGAATACAAGCAGTGCCATTTGTTTCCAATATTCTGCAAGAACATGTGTAGCCACATCAAATGATGTCAAGGCAAGGGGATAGTAACACGTACATGTTGCCATGCAGTGGGACTGAACTCATGACCAAGTGGTCAGAGGGTAAACTTCTTACCACATAGCCACACCAGCACCTACATGTCCTTTATATTTAAGTTAAAATTTCATTATAATATGAACACTATCAGATTTCAGCCAGTCAACACCAACAAGGAAAACTGTATAGAGTTGTTCAACCTACAAGAAATAGCAGCTAAGTTGCCTTCATATCAAATTCTTCCATCTGAAGTATAAAGAACACACCTTGAGCAATGACTATAGTTTCAGATACTTCTAAAAAGATGGGATGGTCATATCTGGAATAGCTCTGCTCAATCAGGGTTGACCTGGGGGCCATTTTACTAAACACTTCCAAAGTGTTGATTACAATGAAAATTAATTAACACATTGCCGAACAAGTTTCAATAAATACTTATTAAAAAATATAGTCAGGAAAGGGTTAATTAAATGAATGTGTGCCTGTATGTAGATTTCTGTGTCTGTATATATATAAATATATACATATATAATATATATATATATGTATACAGATATGTATGTATGTATATATATATTCACACATATACATGCACATATATATAGCTATATATATGCACACATGTGTATAGATACACACATTCACACATGTAAACATACACACATACATACATGCACATACATATACAAACATGTAAACACACACATACATATGTAAACACATACATGTACATACATATACATACACACAAAGACATAATTTTCTACAGATCTGATTCAGGTAAAACAGTCAATTTATTGATCAGAAGCATTTAATTACTTCTCACCCATGGCAGCAGGAGAATAATGAACTGTTAAAGCAATAACAGTGAAAGAAACAAACTAGAAATATCAAAGATCCCTAAATTATTCAGATTCCAATGCCAACTGCTACTCTAGATACATTATTTATTGATAAAAGAGTTAAGCTGTACCAAACGATTACACTTGTCTTTACAGAAGAAACAAATCTGGATCTTCCTTCAATTGCATCAGTCTAGAATCATCACTACCATCATCATTTTAACATCTACTTTTCCATACTCACATGGATCAGGCAGAAGTCACTGAGGCAGGCTTTTGATGGTTGGATGCCTTTCCAGTCACTATTGCTCAGCTAAAACTGAGGCAGTGTTCAGCACATTAGCAACTTTATATGCTTCAAGTACGGAGGGCCTAATCAGATCTTTGCCAATGGTATGTGGGTGACCATGTTTTGCTACCATGAGCAAAATGCTATAGGACGCCTGCAGACCAGAACAGTTGTTAGTATGGATGAGGAAATTTTTGAGCGATGAAGATGAGACATTTTTTCTTTTTTTTTGCGATGGTATTCTTCAAAGTACTCCTTTGGCTTGCCATATAAATCAGGATGGATCTTTTGTAGATGATATAACAATTTAGAGGGTTTCACTGAGTCGTTAGTTAATACTTTTGAGCAGATAATACACTGTGGTAAAGAAGGATCTTCTACACTGGATACAAAACCATATTTGATATAATCTTCATGATATCATCTACAGAATCTTTTTTCCGAGTCGGTGGACAGAATTAAGGGAACGTTTTTCCATATCACTGACAGCAAAATTTCTACAGATTACAATTAGACTAACACTTGCGTAAAAATGTACATACCTGGAGAGACAATACAATATGTTGGGTAAGCTGTAAGAACTGTAGTTTCATTAGTAATCCTCAATCCAAAAGTCAGGTAGAAAACACAACTGCGTTGACCAGCCGAGAACACACAATTTTTTGTGTGTTTTTAATGCACGCAAACGTGGATCCGATTGTGTGCATCTGTACCTGTCTGGTACACATCCGTGTATGATTGGATAGCTAATCGTCCAACAGGCAATGAGTGCACTCGTATGTGCTCACGCATATGTGATGAGGCATATTTCATTTGTGCGACATGCATGTACAGAAAAATTTTAATTCTTCAGGCGGACACAGAAAATTTTCCACAGACCATCTGAATTTTCCTGTGGACCACCTAGTGGTCCACATGGACTAAGTTGGGAACCCCTGCTTTAGAGTGTACTGGCTGCTTCCTTTCATGGCACCAACACTAGTCATGTCACCAGGTTAACTTGCAAGACACCTTGACGGTGTTAGGAATGTAGTATTGAGGAAGATGTCATTATGCCAGGTGTTGAAAGGTAAAAAGTATTATAGAGAAACAGATCAAGTATTTTACTCTAGAAGTGAGACATGGCATACCCTCAAGGTACAAGAAGGTGAATACATATATTGTGATGTCTGTGTATTTAAAAACACACACGTATAGTGTGTGTATGTGTGTGTGTAAAACAGAGTAGACTTGAAACCTTGATAAACTATTACATATATTCAAATAAAAGCTGCTTCAATAAAGAATTCTAAATCAAATGGAACCTTATTTTTTGTTTGTTTCTTTTACCTTTTTTCTCTTTTTCGCTCTCAAAACTACACTATCACCCACCCACCCCACACACAAAATAAAAGCCAAGATAAAACATGATGCTGAATTTCATTAAGGATTCGTTAAAATGCCATAAGATAACATAGCTTAGACAATCCCTTGAATTAAATGTCAGCCTTTCAAAAAATACTGACATAAAGATGCTTGCTAAATGAATAGTGCCAGATCTAACAACTTTTATGATAATTTGCTGAGCCAGGAACTAAATAAAAACTCCTAAGCTATATTTTATTTATCATATTATCATAGTGAACATTAAATCTTATGTCTATGTATAAAAAATTATCATTATTATAAGGTTGAATATTTATCTCAAATGATACCCTTTTTAGAACAGACCTAAATATCTGAGAAAGTAAAAATAAAATTAGCAAATAAACCAGTCAAATCAAGAAACCTGAAAAGACAATGCTAGTTGTTAAAACTGGTCATATACCCATCATCATCATTGTTTTACCATCTACTTTTCCATGCTTCCATGGATCAGACAGAATTTGGTGAGGCAGATTTTCTACACCTGGACATCCTTCCATCACCTACCCTCACCCACTTCCAAGTAAAGTAATATTTCCCCATAAACAGACATTATGGTGACAACTATAGACATTATGGTTACAACTATAAACAGACATTATGGTTACAACTATCATGTGCTGTCAAAGCAAAGAGACAGTAACACACAGAATGACAGGCTTCTTTCAGTTTCCATCTACCAAACCCACTCAGCTGTATACCTAGCCTTGTTACAACTGGCCACATACCCAATCTTCTTAAAACTGGCCACATACCTAGCCTTGTTAAAACTGGCTGTTTTGTTAAAACTAGCTGTGTTTTTTTTGTTTTTTTTTAATTGTTGAAATTTGTTGATAATCCAACTTTGCAATCAAGTTACCTTTGATATCAGGAAAACCATCATCAAATTATACAGACATTAGCTGTTGTTTAGCCCCAAGTCAGCCCTAACAGAACTATTACTAGTGATATCTCAGTTGCAATTTTCATATATCAAACATTACATCTTGTACCATATCTTGCTTTTCTTTTAAGCCATTAGGGTGTTGATTTGAGGGAGAGATGGCTGTTATTTCTAGCACAGTGTATCAAACTTATTTGGCTTTACAAGCTGGATTGAAGCATAAATTAGATCTCACAGGCTGGATGGGGACAATTATTCTTAAAAAACACTATTCATAATGTAAGCCAAAGTAAATGGATAAAAAGATCAATAAACATAATATTAACAAAAGTGAGGAAAGAATATAAGGCATGAACAAATTTTATATGCAGAGACATGTGGGGGAAAATCTCATTTACATAGCATATATACAAAGTCGTGTTAAATATAATACAATATAATATAATATATTGCTAGCAATATATATTTAAGAGATTATAATAAAATTTAAAAATAATAGTGATTTTGAGCCTGGTGTTGCCATCCGGTTTCAGCAGTCCTCAGTCAAATCGTCCAACCCATGCTAGCATGGAAAGCGGACGTTAAACGATGATGATGATATATATATATATATATATATAAAATTGAGTCAATGGCCAGACAAAATATTACCATGGGCTGGACCTGGCCTGAAAGCTGAATATTTGACACCCCTATTCTAACAGATCAGGTGTAACAGCTCCTTCGATTATTACTTTTGTCATTTCTACATGAACACTTTAATATATCTAACATGAAATCAGTATTATGAATGCTAAAGAGAATAAGTTCAACTGTTTAGCCATAGCAAACTTTCAGAAAATAGTAGGTTTAAAATATTTCTATTAAACGTGGTACAATTCTGTAGTCATGTACCAAACATTTTTTATTCCCAACCACTGAACAAATAATTATTTGGTTTTATTATAAATAAATTTCAGTTACAAATTCAGAGCAAGCCACATTACAACATCATTTGGCAACACAGGCCACTTGCCATATACTATTAGGCCACATGTAGGTTGCTTGCCATATAATATTAATCAACATGTTGCCATGTAGCTAGCTCTGAATTTGTAAATGAAATTTATTTTTAATAAAATTTTAAAATGATCTGTTCAAAGTGATAGGGAATAAAAAGGATGTTTGATACATGCATACAGTATTAGACCACATATTGGATACTTACCATATATTGTTAGACCATATGCTGGCTACTCACCATATATTATTAGGTTACATGTGGGTTATTTGCCATATAGCATGAGGCAACATTTGGGTTATTTGCCATATACTACTAAGCAATACGTGGGCTATTTTACTTATATTATTACACAACATATAGGTTATTTGTTGCCATATATTAAGCAACTCTTGGATAATCGACTTAATTGACCACTAAGTTTAATACCCCTACTTGGTCTTTGGATGTCTTTAGCACAATCACTTTGTAGCAAGTACTTTGGCCATGTCTCTGATTTGAGGATAACTTCCTCCCTACCTCCCATTACCTTCAGAAGCCCTGAAAAAGTAAAGGGTTATGGGTTTTATTGCCATATCTTTAAGATGCACTGCCTTTGTTTCAATAAAATAACTTTCAATAAAATAACTTTGTCATAACCCTTCTGGTACCAACTTGCCTAAGATTCTCACTGGTTTTGTAATACAAACTTCCTGTTTTAAAACAATCTAAAATAAAATCTTCAATCAAAATTTCAAGTCATGTCCCAAACATTAACTTGATAATGCCCAAGTTATTTTTACTAAATTCTTCATTATTTTCAAAATTAATTGAAAAAAGAAAATTGAAGTGTTATTTCAAAAGAAATATGGTAATGAAAGCTGTTCAGAACATAAACATGAAATTTTAAAGACAGATTTAAATTTAGATTACTTTAAAACAGCAAGTTTATATCATAGAAGTAAAGACAGTTTCATGTGGGTTGGTAGCAAAACAGTTAAACTTATGATGCACAAATGTCCACCACTAGATGAATGAAGGTGCATGGCTTAATGGTTAGGGTATTTGGCTCACGATCATAAGGTTGTGAGTGTGATTTCTGGCAACACATGTATCCTCAAGCAAGGCACTTTATTTCATGTTGCTCCAATCCACACAGCTGGCAACAATGAGTAGTACCTGTATTTCAAAGGGCCAGCCTTCTCACATTTTGCTTCACACTGAATCTCTCTGAGAATTATATTAAAGGTGTGCATGTCTGTGGAGTGCTCGGCCACTTGCATGTTAATTTCATGAGCAGGCTGTTCCATGGCCATTCATCTAGTAAAAAAAAAATGTTTTTATTTGATGAATGGCCACCATTTACCTGAAAGGCATTCTACCAAAAGTTAAATAGAAAAATATTTAATAAAAAAACTGTTACAGATAAAAATCCCAAGTTACCAAAAGAGAGGGAGAAGACTGGATTTTATTTTTAAAAGATTAACAGTAGGTTTGTCAGAAACAATAGAATATTGAGTTTCAACCATTTTAGTTTTGAGTTCAAAATCTTACCTGGGGCAAATTTGCCTTTTATCCATCTCTACAGAAAACCAGTGATAAAATAATGCCAATTTAACCAATTATAGATATTCTCCTGCCAAAACTGTCAATATCCCTGGTCCCAAAATAACTTAACAAAAGTATTTATCCAACTTCAAGGCACAAATTAAGAACTTACTTTTTATTTTGAGGTTTCTGTTGGCATCAATTTATGCCCAAAGGTCAAATAATTTTACTGGAGTCACTGCCTTCAGAAATTTTCTGGAGTACTAACTAAAAAACCAAAAGACCTTAACAGAGATCTGCTACTCCCTTCTCCCTGACAGTATTGGTAAATCAGAGGTCAAGAACTTTTCACAACTATCAGAGTGGCATTCCATAGGCCATAATTCAGATCAGTCAATAAGTTACAAAAATAAAAAAAAAAGTGGCCATCCACTACTATAATTCTCAAAGACGCTGGCAAATTATAATCATTAATGCAGCTTTTAAAAACACTGTTAGGCAGATTTGCTTAGTCCCACTCAGCATATATTCAAACTGGAGCTGGTACTAACTGCTATAAATATACAGCTGGCATTTGTTTATACAGCTGCTACAATGAAATTCAGGGAC
The DNA here is from genome assembly GCF_001194135.2 of Octopus bimaculoides. Classification (NCBI taxonomy): domain Eukaryota; kingdom Metazoa; phylum Mollusca; class Cephalopoda; order Octopoda; family Octopodidae; genus Octopus; species Octopus bimaculoides. Next base: position 48,720,769 of record NC_068987.1, on the reverse strand, counting down.
TGGTGGTGGTGGTCATTGTCGGGGTGATTGGTAAAATAATATATATCAGTACTAATCTAGGAATGAACTTTTGAAAGTAAAGTTTACATGAAGGGATTCTAGTAGTCCACAAATTAAATTAACATCAGGTTTGGACTTTAGTACAGCTAAAAGTCATCACATCTAAAATGACTAAATATAGCATAGAAGCAAATTATATTAACTTTCCTGGCTACTAACATTTTCAGACATACACACACATAAATAATAAGTATAATAAGAATTAAAAATTTCATAGTTCACATTGTACAATTTCATTTTTATTTATTTCTCAAAGCAGTACTCCAGTATGGCTGCAGTCCAGCAACTGAAACAAGCAAAATAGTGCCATCATATCATGTTTTAGTAAAAGTATTAATCATCATCATTTAATGTCCACTTTTCTATGCTTACATGGTTTAGACATAATTCGTTGAGGTAGACTTTCTTTTCAGCTGGATTCCCTTCCAGTTGCCAATCCTCATCTGTTTCCGAGCAAGGTAATATTTCCTTATGGCCAGACATGTTTTCCATGGAAGACCGGAAACAAACAACATTGCTTGTATGATGGTGCTGCTTGTTTACAACCATGATGTCAAGGCAACAGTAAAACACACACACATGAGCTTCTTTCAATTTCTCTCTACCAAATCCACTCACAATGCTTTAGTCAGCCCAAGGATGTAGTAGAAGACACTTGCCCAAAGTACTGCACAGGGGGAATGAACAAGAGACCACATGGTTGGGAAGTGAGCTTCTCAGCCACACAGAACTTATATTCAAAAACTATTGAATGGAGTAAAAAAAACTTGGAAAACAAGTAAAACTACATCTTAATATTGATCCGACAGGAAGTGGTCCAGCTTCCTAGGGCTAAACGGCAGTAGTGTGTTCCCTTATTGGGATTGTCACATTAAGTTGACAATATACTACAACTTTATCGCTCCACTACTGCTTAAATCTCTCTGAGAGATTTAGAAATATTATATTTCTAATTATATATATA
>NC_068987.1:48715725-48717128 GCF_001194135.2 Octopus bimaculoides | reverse complement strand
ATATATATATATATATAAGGAGGTGAGCTAGCAGAATCATTAACAGGACAAGCAAAGTGCTTAATGGTATTTCTTCTGCCTTTACGTTCAGTGTTCAAATTCCACAAAGGTTGACTTTACCTTTCACCCTCTCACGATCAATAAAATAAGTACCAGTTGAAAACTGGCATTGATGTAATCGATTTATCCTCCCTCCCATGAACTCACTGGCCTTGTGCTAAAATTTGAAACCAATAATTTGTATATACATATATAGTGCCAATTATTAATATGTATGTATATATATAGATATATATCAGTACATATTGTAAAGCTGAGTTTGTGTGCGTGTGTTGCATCTATAGAAATCCACACCTTACAAGATAGCAATCTGGGAGTTGCACCAATGGATTCCTCATGGTCGAAAATGCCCAGAATCAGCCATTTATTATTATTATTATTTTTTTTTTTTTTTTGTTGCTTCCTAACACATGAATTTTTGCATTCTTATTGTGTATTATATTAAAGATTTCATTATCCAATGTATTTTTGTTTAGGATGTGTACTTTTAATAAGCCAAGCAACTGTGTACAGGCTTCTTTGCTGGTTTGTGTTGAGTTCTAAACACTAGCATAATAGTAATTTCTTATATAGGCACAAGCCCTCTATTTTACAGGAAGGGAACAATCAAATTGATCATGAAGATAAAAGGCAAAGTTGAGCTTGCCAGGATTTGAACTTAGAATATAAAAAGCAGGAACAAAATCTGCAAGACATTTTATCCAAAGTTCTAACAATTCTGCCAAAGTTACTTTTTGCAAGCTAAATAATGAAAAAAAAGTTTTTTTTTAATGAAATTCTTTGAAAAACTTGTTGAAAACACTATTAATATATTTCAATAGAAACATGATTGTAAAGTGGTTCGTGCAGAAATAGAATGTCAATGTGAGAAAAGAATCAAAATGTTAGCATATGTATTCTTATCCCTTTGTTTTTGTGTTTACTAGCAATACATCCCAGCATTGTCCGGGTGTTGTGACCTACAAGCACATTGTATTATTTACTCCTAATCGGCACAGCTAATATACAGTTAATGGAATAATGGAAGTTATTTTTTGTTTGACAGGGAAGGTACAGTTTGCAACGGTTTGCATGAAGGTGCTTTCTGTTCTTAAGAAGGATCAGAAACTATGTATTGTTTCATCGTATAAAAGGCTGTTAATACAATTTTGTCCAGAAATTACGTTTTCAAAATTTTAATTTCCCTCTTATCTCTACTGCAATTTCTTAATTTGTAACTTTTTTCTTTTTTTGTTCTCTGCGTACAAAAAAATACAGAGATTACAAATCTGGAAAATATTTTTTTATAGTTTAATTTTTTTCTAAAAAAAAAATAAACACTCAATGCCCCTAACTTGCTTTCA
>NC_068987.1:48713155-48715160 GCF_001194135.2 Octopus bimaculoides | reverse complement strand
GGGGGGGGAAATGTCACCATAGACATGCTAGAAAGAAAAGGTAAAGGACAGGATTTCTGGGAAAACTTCCTCTTTAAATTTATATCAAAGACCACGTTTATAAATATGCTCATCAGAAACACAAATTATACAATAGAGTTTGAGCTGTAAATTTGCATGTACACACTGCAAGAATTAACATAATTCACACAGAAGTTTTACCTAGAGTGTGTGTATGCATGTGTGTGCGTCAAAGAAAGTTATTTTATGGCATTCTCTCATTTGAAGAAACAAAGTTGTCAGCTCGACATATATGGAATCATATGTTTGTTAATTTCCATAAAATTGTTTTAATTTCTGTATGATTTGAAGAGAGCAGAAATTGAAAGAGAGGATAAAGTGAAAAGGTGACATTTGTTCTGAAGTGAGAGGAGAAAGTAAAAGACAAGAGAAAGTGTAAGATGTACGTGTATATGAAATGGATGTGTGAGAGAGAGAGAAAGAGAAGGAGTGACTGAGTGAAGGTGTGTGTTGTGATGTATGAAATTTTTTTTACATGTATGTGCAAGTGGCACTCGCTGTCTCTCTCTCTCTCACACACACACACAATCTTTCATATACATGTACATAAATGGACAGAGGTAAAGAATACGCACACCACCTGTTTTCGGCGTAACCCTAACCCTAAACACCAGGGATATGTATTGTTGACCTTTGCCCATAAATACATATGCATACATCTTTTTTGTGCATGAGAGAGAGAAAGAGAGTGAGGCTGTATTTCCTCATAACATATAGAAAAAAGAATGTCTTTTAATGCAATTTTTTTGGTTGTGGCTTATTTTAATACAATATTTATATGTACATTTTCATAAATGTTTGTCTGAGTAGAATTCTATGCATGTGTGAAAAATGGGACGAAAGTGATACAATAAAAGAAAATGAAAATATTGTCTTAAATTGACCTCAAAATTTAGTGACCCAACCTAGTTACAGAGGTTATTTTGGTTGTAAAAAAAGAGTTGTTGAGTCAAAAACATAGTTTATTTGACAGATAGATAATAAGCAGCTTTCTTTATTATAATACACATACGATTAGTTCAGAGAAACATTACTTTCATTATTTACACATTGACAGTCTCATAATGCAAGACTTTGTAATTTTGGTTCAAATTGAAAGTACGAAACTATTTTCATTTTATAATAAAACTTGGTCGTTGTAGAGAAGTGTATTTGAAATAACTATAGCTGGTTATTGAGATAACATAGAAAATATGTAAATGAAAATAAAGTTTATTTGACATGTGTAATTGATTTGATTGTTCTGGAAGGTGGCGAGCTGGCAGAATCATTAGCATGCTCAGCAAAATGCTTGAGCAGTATTTCGCCTGTCTTTACATTTTGAGTTATATTGAATTAATACCCATCTTGTCCATTCCACAGAATAAGATTATACTGGAAAGCATCATAAGAGGGATGAGTCTGTGAAACACATTTAAGTTTGTTATGTTGAACACAAATGAGAATATCGTGATTTTCAATGGGATCACCAACTATAAGGATGGCTACTTCATTAGATGTGGGCTCATTAAAAAAGCGTAAAATGCTCTTTACTATAGACATAACAAATGCAGAAACACACACACACACTCACTCATAGAATTGATAATATTGAAAACAGCAAAATGTACACACACAAAGTTGAAGCAAAATGAAATGTAGTCAATATAGGTGCAAAACATACTTTCTGTAGCATAGTTATGCTATAAAAAAAATGGAATGTCACCAATTTAGCAAAAGTTAGTATGCATCACCAATGTAAGTACAGAAAGTCAACATTTATTTGGAACATGTACTAAATGTTATAAAATTTACGACTGAATGAATAAGATTATACTGGAAAGCATCATAAGAGGGATGAGTCTGTGAAACACATTTAAGTTTGTTATGTTGAACACAAATGAGAATATCGTGATTTTCAATGGGATCACCAATAGGTGCAAAACATACTTCCTGTAGCATAGTT
>NC_068987.1:48711615-48712318 GCF_001194135.2 Octopus bimaculoides | reverse complement strand
TGCATACATAACTAAGAGACACACATACATTAATGTACACTTGAAGCCTATCTCAGTCCCTGTGTGTCTGTCTCTATCATTAGGTGTGTGTGTGTGTGTGTGTGTGTGTGTGTGTCAGTTGTCACAAAAATGTATGTATACTGACAGACACATACACAGTCACACACATATACTTGTCAGTCATCAGCCTAACGTAGGTAACGAACATGTGAACACACTCATATAGAAAATGTGACATCATCATCATTGAGATGGTGATATAAAATGTCGTTTACGATAGGTGACTAAAAAAAAAATGATAATGTTAAATTTTTGTAATGCAAATATGTGAATGAAAATATAGTTTAGTTGGTAGCCAGAAGCTTGCTGAATCTTTAGATACTCCTTACATCAAAACTGGCAACTCATCATCATCATCATCGTTTAACGTCCGCTTTCCATGCTAGCATGGGTTGGACAATTTGACTGAGGACTGGTGAAACCGGATGGCAACACCAGGCTCCAATCTAATTTGGCAGAGTTTCTACAGCTGGATGCCCTTCCTAACGGCAACTACTCAGAGAGTGTAGTGGGTGCTTTTACGTGTCACCTGCACGAAAACGGCCACGCTCGAAATGGTGTCTTTTATGTGCCACCCGCACAAGAGCCAGTCCAGGGGCACTGGCAACGATCTCGCTCGAAAACCCTACAAGGCCTGTCAGGC
>NC_068987.1:48706105-48711057 GCF_001194135.2 Octopus bimaculoides | reverse complement strand
TTGGAGAGATTGAAATGGTTAATACCCAGCCTGAATATCTGCAGGAAAAAACATAAGGAGGAAGGGAACCAAGAGTAGAGAAAAGGGAGGGATTTGTTTCCCCCAAATGCTTAAATTAGTACAAACTCTCCTGAAAACCAAGTGGGGATGTTGGACCAGACTGCATTTTATGAGTACCACTCCAAAACACTGTTTAACTCATATAACACCAATTCTCATGTTTGACACTAACTCCCAAAACACTCATTTAACACCCCCACCAACCAATCAACCCACCCACCCCCATTCTGTAAAAGAAAACCTCTCATTTCAAAGTGTTCATGTCTAAATTAAAACTTTCCAACATAGATTTCATGTTAAATTATTTTATATTCCAAACACCAGCTTGACAATGAAAAACTTATTTTACTAAATTCTTCCAATTTCTTAATTATTTTCAAAATTAATTGACATGCTCAAGCAGTGTATTTCGTAAGAGATGTGGCCATGAAAGGGTTAAAATAAATAAGCATAAAACCACTGCTACATATTATTTTAATAACTGTTAAAAGAAGTTTAAATTTAAATTAAAACAAGACACCCAAGCCTCCAAAAAATGCTGGAAATATTTACTCCAAGAGAATATAACTTTCAAAAGGAATAAACCAGATATATTTCCCACCGTATATATGTCACACACACCCCAAGGGGGTGTAAATCTGAAAACTATTCTGTATTTTATCACCTTAAGGTCAAGCTGTCAGGAGCTGGTTTACCAACTCTCTTTAACTCTAGACATGACCTTATAAGTGTAAAGTTACGTTTTAGATGCAAGGAATGAAATCTTACCAGTTACATGAAGGTATCATTATTCCATTTAAACAGCTAATGATACAGGAACAATGTAAACCTTAATATTGAAATTATTACAATTGAAACATACATATATATTGAAACAAAAAATTTTACAATTATTCCAAAACTCAAGATATTAATTACTAATACATGTAACTCATTTCTATTAATGGGGTACTAATGATAGAGCGTTAGATTAAAAGCGCTGAAATAGAGAGTTTCGATCTTCTACAGTTTGAGTTCGAATCCCATAAAGAACACTATTGTTGCTTACATTCAGAGGTTGATAAATTTACATTTGTATACAATTCAAACAACAATATCTGCTTACCTACAAATCTAGCTTGGTGCATAATTAAGAGAGATTAAATAGTTAACCCTTTTGATACCAACCTTCTCATGACCGCTATTTGGTAATCAGAAACAGATGTGTGTGTGTGTGTGTGTGTGTGTGTGTGTGTGTGCACATGCATGTGCATGCATGTGTTCATGTCTCCTTATCTGGACATCACATGATAATTGTAAAATAATTTCCACTCTCTTACAAGCAGTATCATTCATTTCCAATATTCTACAAGAACATATCTAGCTATGGGAGAATATTACCTTGCTTGGAAACAGATGAGGGTTGGCAAGAGGAAGACCATCCTGCCACAGAAAATTTGCCTCAATAAATTCTGTCCAACCCGTGCAAGTATAAAAATGTAGACATTAGAATTAAATGACGATGATGAATATATAAGCATGAATGTTCGTGTGTGTGTGCATATGTGTGCCTGTCCAGTAAAGCAGTTATATTCAGTTTATTTTGTGTTCATTGCTATTGAAAGACAAACTGCAAAAACTGACTTTTTTTTAAAGTATTGAATATTAATATTTTCAAAGTTCACAGCTGAAGGCAGTACTCATCATAGATGCTACAGTAATTATTTTAATTGCATAATCTTAATGGATACTGAAACAGACTGCCTCACACTGCACTGTCTGGCCAGTTCAACAGGAGGAGTTGAGTATGGAACAAACCATGAAGACAATAAGGTGCACATCAAGTTGAGTGGATCACAAGTTTATGAAACAACAATTTTTTTTTTCTTTTACTTGTTTCAGTCATTTGACAGATAGACAAATACATATGCATTTATATACATATATAGATAGATATTAATATAAAACAAGTCTTTATAGCTACATACTCTATTCTAACACCAACCAGGTTAATACCTATCTAATAGACAGGGACACAGAAAATAATTAATTTAATAAAACACATCTTGCATAAAGGCATGTGACATATTGAGAAAACTCTAAATTCAAGTTTTTCTAATTCTTGGTGTTCAGACAACTTGTCATCAGATTATTTAGCTATCAGAAGTAGAGATCTTTGAAAATGAAATATTTATGATACTAATATATATATATATTCTTTGCCTGTACATCTATTATCCATTCACAAAAGATATATATCAATCAAAAATACTAGTCACACTTCAAAGATGAGCAGTTAGTTTAGAGAAAACAGCCTCCAACAAACTACAAAAACACTGACACTAACAATTCTTGCAAATATTTGCAACTGCAGACAGCATGCTAAAAATAACTGCTAAATTCTTATGGCCATTGTCATACCATTTCCATTGTACATTTAAAAAGAACATTCCTACGATCTATTTAAATGTTCAATGAAAATCCATATCTCACAGTCCCAATAAGAACTGGAATTATCAACATTTCAAACATCATCATCTGATCATTATTTTTACATTTGCTATTTCCATGCTGGTATGGACTGGACAAGATTTATTAAAGCAGCAGCCTATAGCTGAATACCTTTCTTAACGCCAACCCTTAGTTGTTTTCAAGAGACTTTATTCCACATTTTTGCATGTCAAACCACTAAGCAGAACATATTGTTTATAAAGAATATAAACAACACTACTGCCCAAGCAGTGTCATTTGCAAAGGCTCAAGAAGACACACATACATACAGGTGCAGGTATGGCTGTGTGGTTTCGGGTTCAGTCCTACTGCAAGTCATCTTTGTGAAATGACTTCTACTATACATGTCTGATCATGGGGAAATATTCCCTTACTTGGAAACATGTAAGAGATGCATCCACACACAGAAAAACTGCCTCAATAAATTCAGTCCGATATATACAAACAGAAAAGTTGGCATTGATCTCACACACACACACACACACACACACTTTATGAACTTCCATATAGTTTCTGTCAACCAACTTTCACTAATAAGGTATTGGTCAACTGAAGGCTAAATATCAAATGAAGGCATTTGCCAAAAATGCTACACGAGGATTGAACCCAAAATCATGGTGCAAAATGAACTTCCTAATGACACAGCATGCCTGCAAGTTGAACCCTTTAAACATTTTGATTACTCTGTGTAATGTAACGCTTATGCATTCATATTGTTTTGAATTGATCGTGTAGCTTTAAGATTTCAATGATGTGGTAGTTCATTTTACAGAATGACATTGTAGGAAAGGAGAGAGAAGTTGGATTTTGTCTGAACATAATACAGGGAGACTATTTGGGTTTAACATGGTCACTTTAAATGCTAAAGAGTTAATATAAAAGTCTGAAATGAGTTGTTAGTATAAAAATAATAATGTTTTAGATTATTAGCCATTATGTTAGGAATGAAAGGTAATTTTCATTTTTAAGACTTCAATGTTGAGAGTCCCAAACTTATATTTAAAAATATGGGAAGTAACAGTAAACAAGTTTGTGTGAAAATAAAACTATTTTTTCAATAGACTGTACAATAGCAATTCAGATAAAATAGAATTTCTATTATTATTATTATTATTATTATTATTATTATTATTATTACATAAACGCTTTCTCATGGGATTTGGGATAGTTTGAAAGAGAAACAGTCATGAATAAGTACAAAACTTAAAATTAAGCAATTTGAAACATAAACAAGTCAAACAGCTTTAACAATCTTTTGCTTACAACTCAAGATAAAAATTGATTTTTTTAATATGAAGGTTATATGAAATGTTATGCTTAGAAGTGTGTGTGTGTGTGTGTGCATGTGTGTGTGTGCGCACGTGTGTGTGTGTGTGTGTGTGTGTGTGTGTGTGAGCATATTATGCATATACATGGGTCACAGGTATGGCTGTTTCATTAAGAAGTCTCCTTTGCAATTATGTAGTTTCAGGTTCAATTTTACTGTGCACCACTGAGACTTGTAATTTTATAAACAGAGCCTCTATTGAACTTGTGTGATATAAGTGTGTGTGGGTGCATGTGTGTCAGTGAGATGTGACAAAATCAGTGCATCAAACCAGAATAGCTTGTGGTACTTGATTCCAATCCACTTATGAACCCTTTTACATCCGAGTCAACTTTGCCAGCAGACCTTACAAAGTTTCTAAAATAAACACCATAAAAGTATTGGAACTGATAACTTAAGTCAACAACTTAAATTTATAGACCATGAATTAAATATTTGATGGTTAATGAAAGATGTGTTTGCTTACATTTAAACAAAGCATTGACTAGACCTAAAATAAAAGTAGATGAAAAAGGACAAAATTTTGATTGCCTGAGACAGTTCAACCCATGTTTCTAATAGCAATGTAATTACTATTATGCCACACATACAACATGCCCTTATGTGTCAGAATGATACCTTTATGTATGCACACTACACATTGTGGGATCCTACCAAACCCAAGACCTGCAACATTTCCAAAACCATTGACAATGAGTATTGATTCCCACTCAATTACATCATACAATTCTTTTGTTATTATCAAATACAGTGAGTGGTAACACCATATAAGGATATGTGTATATGTTGTGTCGGTGCAGATGTAAATATTGGGTTTTAAAATATTTTGCATAGAAAAAGGTCAAAAGCTGCCCAACAGAACACAGCTACGTTTGTTTGACATTTTCTATCCGACACATTCTTCAGCCAAATATTTATGTGCTATTATCATAGCTTTATCTACTTTCAGTTAACTGAAAAACAAAAAAAAAAAGATTAATTACTTCGCATTCTCTCAAGGTTTCTAAAGTCTCATGAGATTTTTTATATATATATATATACACACACACATGTAAATATATGATTCCTATATATA
>NC_068987.1:48690344-48705353 GCF_001194135.2 Octopus bimaculoides | reverse complement strand
ACTTACACTCTGACGGGTATTCACATTGACATTACACATCCAACGGAGCATACTGGCTTCATTCCTTGCGAGCTTACGTATGTCCTCAGCAGTTACAGCCCATGTTTCACTGCCATGTAGCATGGCTGTTCGTACGCATGCGTCATACAGTCTGCCTTTTACTCTGAGTGAGAGTCCCTTTGTCGCCAGCAGGGGTAAGAGCTCTCTAAACTTTGCCCAGGCTATTCTTATTCTAGCAGCTACACTTTCAGCGCACCCACCCCCACTACTAACTTGGTCGCCCAGATAGCGGAAGCTATCGACTACCTCTAGTTTTTCACCCTGATATATATATATATATATGATTTACATATACATATATGATTTACTCTCTGAGTGGTTGGCGTTAGGAAGGGCATCCAGCTGTAGAAACTCTGCCAAATCAGACTGGAGCCTGGTGTTGCCATCCGGTTTCACCAGTCCTCAGTCAAATCGTCCAACCCATACTAGCATGGAAAGCGGACGTTAAACGATGATGATATATACATATAATTGACATATATATATGTATATGTATAGATATATACATATAATTGACATATATATATGTATATGTATATATATATATATATATATATATATATGATTAACGTATATATATATGATTTTCATATATATATGAGAGAGAGAAATCAAATCTAATACTTCTTGGATTAAACAACATCTGATTCAAATTTATTACCAGCTTACCATAAACCCCTCTTTTCCTTTAACCCTTACAGTACATGGATTAATATCATAACTATGTTTCACTGTTGCATTTACCAGGAATATGATGTTGAAGTTCAATGAAACAGGACTCTTACATACACAAAAATCCTCAGACTTCTAAGGACGAGAATATAAAATATATCAGTGAAAATGTAACTGATCTAATGAAGAACCCTTTGTATGGTCATTTAACCAGCAAGAAAAAACAGCCAAATCTTCTTCAATTCACACTCTATTATCTTAAAAAAAATGAAAGATTATATTAAATAATGCAGTCCAAGATATCACCCAAAAATATCAAGTGGTCGCAAGTGGAATGCTTTTGATCAAAGACCTGGAGTTACAAAACAACTAACTGAAACTCAGTATGTTCTACCACCCAACATGCAATGTGAAAGGGGAAGCAGACAAAGTCTAATAGGGTAGATTAAACAGCCTATTAGAAATACTATGAAAAATATAGGAGGAAGAAATTGGGACAAAATGAACAGGGAAGGCATGTAATAGGACAGATTATTAAAATGAGCTGGATAAAAATTGTTATCAGATATTAATGGTAGTTGGAAACAGATAAGGCCATGTGATTCTTGTAAAGGGTGAAGATAAATCCATATTTTAAGGGAGTTAATTTTGAGAAGAGATGAAGAGTAACAACAGATGGATAAAGTTTCCCCAGATACCAACTTCAAATAAAAGATCATGATGATGATGCTGAAGACAACGACAGTGTTGGAGTCAGAGGAGGTGAGGGAAGATAACAAAAAAAAATCTTATCTATTAAGATCTATTAGTTAGGTTTATGTGAGCTGATTAAGAGGAAACATATGGACATATGTGCTGAATGCACACAGTATCCAAATTGCCATACTAACAGAAGCAACCAACTCATAAGATTTTATATACTGGAAGTCAGTCTCTAACAAGACAAAGAACAACTATGATATACAGGATATGCAATATGAAGATCAGCAAGAAATAACATTTGAACAATTTAAGAAATTTGTATACCTGTCTAATGCTGCTAATATGAAACAAAAAAAAAACATTAAAATGTTAGCAATTACAGTACAAAAGACACATTTTAGCCATTTGTAAACACAAAAACTGTTAGCTTCACTAAATCATTTATTATTTGGTATCAAAATTTTCAGGACACTATCTGCAACCTGATCAATGACACAGTTGCAACCTGGCAAAAATTTTGACATCAACATCAAGAAGACACTTGCCTGAGGTGCCACACAGTGGGACTGAACCCAAAACCACATGATTGGGAAGCAAATTTCTTTATGTTACATCTGTACCAAATATTAATAAAGTGATTAAGTGAAGTTAACATTTTTTGTGTGTTTATGAGTGATTAATATGTCTTCTAAGTTATAAATTGCTTTAGTTTCAACACATGGTCCCAGATCAAATCACCTGCCCAGATAAGCACAATTCCAAAATTAAAATATTTAATAAATATGAAAAAATACAACTTTCTAACGGAACTTTTATTTCTATGATCTAAGTAACAAAGATAACTTTTGGCATCCAAAACAGAATTGTTTTAGCAGTGCTAGGGAAGATACATATAATAGATCAACATGATATGCAGAAGTAAAATCTGCCTCATCTGCTTGATAAGAGAGAAACCAAAATTAAGTTCAAATACGTAAGATGTCCATGAAAACTGGGTTCAATTCCAACAAATTTTGCTTCCTATACAAAGTGTCTTTCAAAGGAAGACAGATAACGCATACAGAACTCTGTATTAAAAACATCCTCTTCAATATCCTAGATCGATGCTATCACTGATATCACCCCAACTATACCCTTAAACAATGTCCACTTTATATGTAGGATTATCTTTTATCTTTTTCTTCCATGCTGGGGCACTGCCTTGAAGAATTTTAGTCAAACTTATTGACCCCTGTACTAGTTTTTTGTAAAGGCCTATTGGTGTCTTTTGCCAAACCACTATGTTCTTCTTCTTCTTAATCCTTTTTTCCCCTTGTGGAGCATAGGGCTTCAACAGTTATTTTCCAATTCTTGTGGTCATTGGTGTGTTTCTTGGCTGCTTCCCATGTCAGGTCAGTGGTCCTGAGCTCGTCCAAAATGCTCCACTTCCATGTCTGCTTCAGGCGTCCTCTCTTCCTCTTCCCCTGCGGGTTCCAGTCAAGTGCTTGTCGTGTCATATTTGAGGATTCTTTCCATCTCCATTTCCTTCATCTAATCTAAACATGTATGGGCTCCTGGTTGGCCCTTTCCCACAAGTCGGTGTTTGGCACTCTGTTGAACCACTTCAGATGGAGGATCTGCCGGAGACATTTGTTGATGAAGGTCTGGATCTTCTTGTAGTTGCTGCAGGTGGCTCTCCATGTATCTTTTTTTTTTTTCTAACTCAAAAAGCCACTATGTTATGGAGGCATAAATATATAACAACACCTGTCATCAAGTGGTAGTGGTGGAGGACAAGCATACTCAAAGGCACGCATGCATGCATACATACATATATATATTTGTTAAAGAGGAAACAAACGCTAAGGCAAGACAAACATCTCAAGTTATAAATGTTATTACTATTAGAAAAATTTAATGTCTTACAACTGTTTCTGAGATATCTCAAAATATGGGATATTCTGTCATCGGAGACACGTGGGGAAACTGTGAAGAGTATAGATTAAGGAAACGACGAAATAAAGGACTGGAGAAAAAAATAAATTAAAAAAATTTTTTAAAGCATAAAAGTTCACAGTTCAGCTTTCCAATAGTGTAGATGCTAGTCCATCAGTCTTTGGATACAATCCTATGTAAATCCAGGTATGATTATAACCTCCATTGTGTATGTATCCAGAGAGAAACGTCATCATATTGATGGTTCGTAAGAGAATGATAGCGGAAGTAGCTATTGAGAAAAATAAATAGAAAGAGAGAAAGGTATTGGTGGGGAAGCTGGAGGCACAGAAAGAGGAGGAGGAATGCAACTGACAGGGTATTGGCAAGGATTGGTATGAAGGATAAAATAAGTAATATAAAAATATAATGTACAAAAATTAGCAAGAAGATAAATGAATAACTACACTCTTGGAGTGGTTGGCATTAGGAAGGGCATCCAACTGTAGAAACATTGCCAGATCAGATTGGAGCCTGGTGCAGCCACAACTTCCGGGTCATCAGGTCATAAGAGGGGGGGGAGTATAAACGATAAGAAAGGTGGGTGAGAAAAACAAAGTTCTTTTATAGGGAATGGGTGAGAAAAATAAAGTTCTTTTATAGGGAATACATACGTGTGTGTGTGTGTGTGTGCGTGTCTGTGTATTTACGTACATATACGTATGCAGTGTCCAAAACAGACGACCTGATGACCCGGAAGTTGTTGCTCTTTCATTACTTTCACAAACAGCAGTAACTTTCTTCAGCTGAATACATGTCATTGATTGGTTAAAATTACCCAAATATGACAACTTTAACACAAAATAACTTCTAAAATACAAAATTTTGTCCAAAATGTTAAGAGTAAACAGTGTTCTACATCACACATTCAACCAGTATCCTTAGTTTCAAATTGTTTAGTTAAAAAAATTAATTAAAAAATCTGTGACTGAGATTGAACAGATCCCTCTTTTCTTCATTTATTTATTTCTCCAGTTTTTTGTTTTATCGTTTCCTTAATCTATACACTTCACATTTTCCCTACTTGTCTCCAATGATGGAATATCCCATACTTTGGGATATCCCAGAGACAGCTGTAAGACTTTAAATTTTTCTAATAATAATAATAATAATAATAATGTATACAACTTGAGATATAAACTACACTGTAACAGTGTAATAACACTACAAAAACTAAATCAATGATAAACCCGTAATAAATTTACATCTATTCTCAACGACTTCTATGACTGCCTTCAGAAATACAACTGCACACGCCACACTGTACCTCATACTGTCAGTACGCATGCACCTTTATAAGGTTTAGGACAGTTCACTTGCTGTCCCACAAGGGTATCAAGATTTCACCACAACATCTCTCCTTTTTAAGCTTGACTTTCCTTGGAAGTCAATATTTTTCTTTTATTTATTATATATTTATTACCACCTCTACCCCCACCTTTTTTTTTTTCACTTAATTCCCTGGGAAGAAATTGGAATATTTTTCGTTTTGGCTCTACTTGCAAAAGTTTTATTTGTTTTCTTTTCTTAACTGATGTACTCGTTGGTTCGACTATTCTTTGAGATACCAGAACATAAAAATGTCAAAGAAATTCCATTGTTTCTTCATGTCTTATTCTTTCTTCCATAAGTCATTTTTTTCAGTTGGTTTAAATGTCTTTTGTGTTCCCATGTATAACCTTTTACCATGTATGTTATTTTTCCTAAACATTCACTTAATATACCTTCTTCCAAACTTTCCTTTCCATTTCTGTATATTTTAAAAAATACCATGTCACCAATTTTGAAGTATTTTATCTTATTTTCGGTGTTTCTCTCCATTTTTTCTTTTCTTCCTGGTAGTAATTTGTCAAACACTGACCTGACTTTCCTGGTGAACATTAGTTCAGCTGGTGACACACCTGAATTGGTGTTGGGATTAGGTGTTATTCAGTAGACACTTAAGAATTGCGTCAATGCAATTTCAGCAAGTAGCTCATTCCTAGATTTTTTTAGCACCCTCTTAAATGTGTCTACAAAATGTTCCACTAGTCCATTTGATCTTGGATGGTATGGCGGAGTAGTAATATGCTCCATTGCATGCATTTTGCGAAAGTTTTTAAATTCCTTCGATGTAAACTGCGTTCTGTTATCAGACACTATACTGTCTGGGATGCAATATCGCGCAAAAAGTTTGTCCAGAAATTCTGTTGTTACTTTGGAGGTCGGCTTCCTACATTTACTGTTTCCGGCCATTTTGTGTAACTAACCACAACTATTAGATAATACCCTCCATTTAATGGTCCTGTAAAGTCTATGTGTAATCTGGAGCAAGTATGTCAGTCTTGGGCCAAGGATGAATTTTTATAGGTGGTGCTTTTGCTGCCAGGGCACAACCCCAGCAGGCTTTCACCAATTTTTAAATATCCTGATCCATATTTGGCCAGTAGATGTAGCTCCTCATTAGTGCTTTCATTCTCGCGATTCCTGGATGTCCCATGTGGAATTCTTTTAGCATACGATTTTGCAAAGCAACAGGTATTACAAACCTCTGACCATACATAAGTACGTCACCACATATCGAATACCATTTCGAAACTGTGTTATACTTGGCTACATGAGTTTTTGTATTTATTTCTGACTTCACTATTTTTTTCATTTTTATTATGAACACATCCTTCTCTGCTTTAATTTTTATTTCCTCTAAAGTGACAGGCAGTTCGCGTACTACATTGCAGAGTATATTTTTTTATTTCGATTTCAGCTTTTAATGCCACTATTACTATGTTTTCTAAACAGTTCATTGTATTTAGGTATTGATCTTGACAGTCCATCTGCATGTCCCAGTTTTTTCGATGGTAGAAATTCCATCTTAAGATCATAATTTAGCAGGATTGTCCCCCAGCGCTGCAATCAGTTGGCTGTGTGTGTGGGGATATCCTTTTTCAATCCATAAACTGACAACAATGGGCGGTGATTTGAATGCAGACTGAATTTCCTTCCATGTATGAATTTGTGAAATTTTTTCACCACAAAAATAATGGTTAATGCCTCTTTCTCAATTTGGCTGTGGTTTTTTTCAGCCACCAACAATGAACATGAAGCATGAGCAATGGATTTTGGGCAACCATTTTCATACTTGTGTAAAATTACCACTCCTATACCACTTTTGCTAGCATCTGATGCTACTACTATTTTTAAATTTGGATCAAGGCACAATAATGATAGTTCCGTTGTTAAAACTTTTAAAATTTCTTCGAACACTTTTTGGCACCTGTCCGACCAATACTATTTAACGTCTTTTTTCAATAGGTTGTTTAGGGATGCTCTTAGCTCATACATATTTGGTATATATGTTTGGTAATAGTTTGCGAGTCCCAAGATGCTTGTAACACTGTAATATTTTTCGGGGGCAGCATATTTTTTATTGCAATCAATCTTGAAGGATCTGGCCTGCAACCATTTTTATCAATAACTTGCCCTAGATACTTTATTTCTGGAATGGAAAATTCACATTTTACCTCACTAAGTTTAAATCCATACTCCTTTATTCTTTCAAAGACCTTTTTAACATGTTCCTCATGCTGGCCTCAAGACTCACTTATTATGATTATGTCTTCCAAGTAAGCTATAGTGAAGGTGTGTGGCTTAGTGGTTAGGGCATTTGGCTCATGATCATAAGGTCATGAGTTAAATTGTGTCCTTGAGCAAGACACTTTATTTCATGCTGCTCCAGACCACTCAGCTGGCAAAAATGAGTAGTACCTGTATTTCAAAGAGCCAGCCTTGTCACACTCTGTGTCATGCTGAATCTCCCTGAGAACTACGTTAAGGGTACTGCTGTATCTGGTGTGCTCAACCACTTGCACGTTAATTTCATGAGCAAGCTGTTCCATTGATCGTATCAGCTAGGACCCTCGTCTTCGTAACCAATGGAGTGCTCTTCAAGCTATAATGAAATCCATATCCGCAAGCATAGTGTTCATCACCTGTTGGAAAATAGTAAGTGCTAACTTTACCCCAAATGGAAGTCAATTGAGTTTATAGAAACCTTTATGGGTGTTTATTGTTCATAATTTCAAACATTCCTCAACTTGTAACTGTAAATACACCTCCGACAAGTCAAGCTTTGAAAAAAATTTTCTTCCATTGAGTTTCACAAAAATTTCCTCCAGACTTAGTAATGGGTAATTGTACATCATCAAACATTCGTTCAAGCCCATTGAAAAGTCAGCGCATACTCGCATTTTATTATTTTTTACATAAAAGTTGGTGATACCCATTCTGAATAATCACTTTTTCTATAACTCCAAGCTTTTCAAGTCCATCCAATTCCTCATTGACTTGATTCAATGCCATGAAAGGTAGAGCTCGCTTCAATCTAGATACTGGTACAGCATTTCTTTCACTTGAAATTTTACTTTTGTATTGGTGCACCTACCTAATTCTTCAGAAAAAAAACATCAGGTAAAATCTTTTTTAATTTCTTTTTTAGATCCTCCAATGACTTATTTGAACTGGCATAAGAACCATTTACATTATTACAAAAAATATTTATGGGGAGGTCCCATAAATTAAATAGTTCCATCCAGTCTGTGCCAAATAGGTTTGTTGTATTTTTTAATACAAAAACTTTGGCTTTCAAAGTTTTTCTACGAAATGTCACCTCATTTATCATTTAGCCCAAAAATCGCAACTGAAATACCTTGTGCAATTTTCAAGTTTTTTTTCAATGTAGGCTTTCCTATTTTTCCCCATGTATCATTGTTAATTATCGTGATACCACTACCTGTGTCCAACTGTAGTCTCGTATTCTCATTATTTCTTTTCTTTTTTGTGCCTCGCTTTGCTTGACCTTTTTTGTTTCACCCAACAATGTGAATCCTTATGTCCGATTTTTCCACATCCAGAACATTTTAGAATTTCAAATGGACAGCTTCTTTTAAAATGTATTTCTCCACACCCATAGCATAGTTTTGGTCTTGACTGTTGTTTTTCTTTTTTCTTATCTGTTACAGATTGACACATATGTATATTTGAATAATCTTCTTCAATTTTTTTCTGTGTCCTGTCATAAATTTATAATCCTTCGTCATTCTTCAGCCACTGCCTGTAGAGTTAGTTTCAAATCTTGTTCTAGTTTTGTCAATATCTGAGCCCGTATCTCTGCATCTTTGCTTGCAGTTAATCCTTGTGCAAAGATTAGATATTTGAACATATCCGGGGTTAATTTGTTCAGTTTAAATTTTTAACATTCTCTGTTTACAATTCCGGCATACATGACAAAATCTTCAGGTTCTCTTTTTTTTCAAATTCAAGCACTCCCAGGGAATATTAAACAGTGAACTTCTTTCTCTGAATATTCTAGATAACAGGTTGTTTCCTCGAAACAAATTTCAGATGATTTTCTCGGCAGGATGTAATTACATTACTTTTTATGATCTGCAGGTGATAATTTCCTTAAAAGAAGTCGTACCTTCTTTTCATCCATCCAGTTTCTACATTCCGAAGTATGCAGAAAACATAATCCCTTCTTCTAGATTATAAATAAATTCTTCAATTGAATTAGCAACTCTGTCTGCCGAAAAAGAACCTGACGTGTTTTTGAACTGCAACAATAATTCCAACAACTGTTGATTTTGTTGTTGCTGTTACTGTTGTTCTTATTGTTGCTGTTGTAGCTGTTGATGCAATTGTTGCTGCTGTTCTTGTTATAGTTGCCATTGCAACTATACCATGGAAGCTATTGGTCTTCCATGCTAAGAACGTCCACAGTGAGCTTCAAATTGCCACTATCCTTGACTTTGGATATAGGCTACACTGTAACAGTGTTATAACACTACAAAAACTAAATCAGTAAGAAACACATAAACTTAGGTCTCTCTCAATGACTTCTACAACTACCTTCACAAATGTGACTGCACACACGACACTGTACCTCACACTGTCAGTACGCATGCGCCTTTATAAGGTTTAGGACAGTTCACTTGCTATCCCACAGGGGTGTCAGGATTTCACAACACTTGCCTTAGCGTTTGTTGTCCTCTTTAACAAATATATATCCGCTATATCAGAAATCTACAATGGTCCCATAACTCCTGTCTCGTCTATGAGCTTGGAGCCCTGGTAATTTGTTACAGCACTTACCCAGTGTACCTAGTCATTTAGATCACCTGTGAACTAAACCCTCACATTTTGTATGTATGTATGTGTGTGTATATATATATATATATATATATATATATATATATATATATATATACACACACACACACACACACACACACACTAGCAAAGATACCCGGCATTGCTCGGGATTAAAAATAGCATAGTTTGTATATACAGTACAGTCAAGTTGAAACATGTGATACGGGAAAGTGCAGCATTGACAACAAAACATCTGTGGAGTAAATGATGGGCTAATTTGACTAAATGACATGCCATACATCTGTTTGGAGGATTCAGGCCCTAACCTAACATGAAATGGTGGGGGTGGGGAACACACCAAAAAGTTCTCAGTGGATACACTCTCCTTTGCAGCTGTCGGTGCTGCCGCTACCACGCTGAACAACCACCACACATAGGAACGCCATCTATGTGATAAATTAAGCCCATGGTCACGCTCAACAGCACCTCATGAAAAATCTACATGAAAGAAATGGTGTGAAGTGGGGGAGCAAGGCAACACTTGAAATCAATGATGGGCATGTACAGCTGAATTAAGTTGTCAGATGAGCATGTGTAAACGATTTGAAGTTGATGTTGTGGCCTGTGGAAGTTGTTTTGTTTGGCAGCATCCCATCTTTGCCTCATTGCTGTTTCTACGATGAAGGAGGGACAATGTCACTGTCTTCCCACATTGTGTTGGTACGTTGAAAAAGCAGCACTGAGCCTAAGCGGATTAATCACACTCACACCTGAGGTTGTTTGCACTGCATTCTCCCCTGTGTCATCACTTGGTTCACACCTGTTTGCCCAGAAACCATTCCCTCTCTTGATTCTATGCCAGAGGGGGCACGACATAGTACCAAACAGGACGCAGCATGTCACAAAGATGTGAAGACACCATGCGCTCTTATGTGTGAAAAGCTTGTTTTCATTATAGTCCTGATGAAGCCCGCAGTGTAGTGGGTAAAACATTGACATATAAAAACTTTTTGCTTTTGATTTAGATATTTTTTCTAGATATATTTCTCTCTGATTCAGCTATTTTATAATATAAGAGAGGTAGAGAAATTAACATAAGTACATTATCAAGAGTAATATCCTTTGAACCAACAAAGCAACCAAGCTATGCAATCATTCATACTGTTTACCCAGGAAAAGTGGTTTTCTGCCCCCAGGTGCCCCATTACTCATTATGTGAAAAAATTTTAAGACTCTAAAACCATCTCTAGAACATAAGTAATATATGTTCCCAGTTTGGAGAAAATCAGTTGTGAACTTCAGAAATTCTGCAGGTTTACACACACATACACACATCCTCACTTTTATATACATAGATACGACAGGTTTCATTCAGTTTCTATCTACCAAATCCACTCACAAGGCTTTGGTCAGCCCAAGGCTATAGTAGAAGACACTTGCTCAAGGTGCCATGCAGTGGAACTGGTCCTAGAACCATGTTGTTGGGAAGCAAACTTCTTATTTCTTTATTGCCCACAAGGAGCTGAACATAGAAGGGATAAACAAGGACAGACAAAGGGATTAAGTCGATTACATCGACCCCCAGTGCGCAACTGGTACTTATTTAATCGACCCCGACTTACCATACAGCCACTCCTGCACTTATGGTTATAAGAAATAAATTGATTAAAAGCATAGGTCATTTCATCTACCTATATTAATTTAGTGTAGACCTGTATTTACTTTTGAATCTTTTTCTGCATAAGTTTTGGAACACTACTCCGGAATGGCTCTGTTGTTTTTTCTGGGGTCATTAGGATTTCTAGGTCCATACTGATGCCTGCTGACCCTGTAATCATCTTTTTAATTCTTTTGTGTACATGTGTCCTCACTGTTTTTACCACCTGCCCCCTGTCCATATTATGCTTCAAAAGTGACAAGTGAGGAGCCAATATCACTCTCATTAACTAATTTTGCTGTAACATTTCCAGAAACTTGTACATGTAACCAAGGAAAATAGCAGATGCAGCTAAGAAGTAAACAACATATCAATTCCATACTAACTTACATATATATATATATATATATATATATATATAAAATTAATAACTTTTTACATTGTACTTATCAGATATCAAAACATTTAAAACCTCCACCCCTTTCTTTTTCTCTCTTACTCAAGCACACACAAGGACTCAAATACTATTGATATTTTATTTTGTTGTACTGTTTTAAAGTAGTTTTTGTAGATACAGTCCCAAAAAGAAAACTTGTGCCCATAGTTCATTACAAGGCCTCCAGGAAAGGGAGGAAGGAAATTACCCTCAAACTAGAAACCAAGTTTGACTGCACATGTGGTGCCAGGTGATGGTGTTAAACTGGGCAACAGGTTAAATTACCACACAAGTAGGCTACAGTAGGATTTGTACTCAGAATGCTCACAGCCATAACAAATACAGGAAGAGATCCAGTTCAATGTTCTTAAAGTTCTATCAATCCACTACCATGGATTGGTAATTTTTTCATCGATCCTGAAGGGATAAAAGAGAAAGTTGATCTCAACAAGATTTGAATTCTGAACACAGAGTATGGGAACAAGTATCACAAAACATTCTTTCTAAAGCTCTGATGACTCTACCAATACGCCACCTATACAGTCCCTTGCCAAAATTTTTCTTCTCTTCATCTACCACTAAGTGTCATGGTACAATTAAAATACCTTAGTGGAATTATGTAACATTCCTCACAGGTTTGGCACAGCATAGAATTTGAACCAGCAGTGTCAGTGATACAATGATCTTACTGCTGTATCTTCTGTTATCTTTTCACCTTTTCTAGGCCTTTGAGAGTTAATCATCACAGCCAGAGACATACTGAATGAAAATTATAATCTCAAACATTTTAGTTGATGCAGATAAATTTTAAAATGTCTTTTCAGACTCAAGTAAATGTAAATGATGTATGTATAAATACATGTGTACATACACACATATACATTATATATATATATACAGGGTGCATAAGGTATTTGAGGATATACCTTGGTTGAGTCATTGCTGCATTTTTTGCTAACTCTGTATAATCTTTGTTTCAGAAAATAACAATAGCAGATCCTCAGCTTACTCAAGAAATGAAGAGGCATGCTGTTATTGTGGTTATAAAGGTTGAGCATAGTGATTTAGAAATATCTCGATTTTTAAAAGTTGGTAGACCTTTCAGCTACAAAGTTTGTAAGGAGCTACAGACTGAAGATGGAAACGTATCACCAGTATCAAAGCTTAAAAAGCATTCTAAACACTCTGAAATCATCAGAAAACCTGAATTTATCCAGCAAGTTCAACGGAGCATTGATTACAATCCCAGAAAGTCCATGAGGTCAATTGCAAAAGATCTCCATGTATCAGAAGAAACAGTCAGAAATGTTGTCCACGAAGGCATCAGATATAAGTCTTATATGATGAGGAATTTGTCAGAAAAAGCAAAAGAAAATCACTACATCAGATCTAAAAAGTTCTTAAACAAACTGAAACATCAAGCAGACGATTTGATCTGGTTTTTCTCAAACGAGAAAAACTTCGACCAAGATCAAAGAGTTAACAGAAGAAATGACAGATGGCTATGTGCAGACCCTTCTGATGTTCCAACTGTCATGGTTTTAGGGGTCGTCAGCAATGAAGGACGTGTGATGCTTCCTTACTTCTTTCCTCAAGGCCTTAGAGTTAACTCTGCCACCTACATTGAGGTCCTGGAAACAATTAAGCCCTGGATAGACAGTGTATGCAATGGAAGGCCATATATGTTTCAGTAAGATTACATTATTACACATGGCTCTAGTAACACAGGAATGAATGGCTGAAAATTTTCATGATCACATAACCCCTAACATTTGGCCTCCTAATTCTTCAGATCTCAATCCATTGGACTATTACATGTTGAGCGTTGTTGAGAGAGAGGTCAATGAACACACCAATAACACCAAAGATTCTTTGAAAGCTGCCATAGTCAGAGTAATGTCCAAAATAAACCAGGACCACTTGATTTGAGCATGTAGATGATTTAGATCTCATATAGAAGCAGTTGTTGAAGCTGAAGGTAAATTTATTGAATAACATTATAGAAAAGAAGGTTTATTTTTATCCTCATAGCATTTTTTGAGAAATAAAGTTATCTGTTATTATATATGTTTTTTTATAAACATAAATCTGTCCTCAAATATCTTACACATACTGTGTATGTACATGTATGTGTGTGTGTGTGTGTGTGTGTGTGTGTGTGTGTGTGTGTGTGTCCAAAGACTCAATGAGATTTTATGGGCTACTGCTGTGCTTGGGTTTTATGGCATTTAGTATTAAATTAAAGAGATGGATAACAATACTACTTTACCTCAGGCAACATTCTCAGATGCACAACTGAGAACAGTAACTATTTCTGGCAGCTAACCAAACTAAGGTGTGTAAAATTAAAGGTACAACCCAAATACATAATGTTTGACTTTGAACTGGTGGCTTAATCAATCAACTTGTTTTTACCTTCAGCCACAACTTGTAATAGTTTTTACAATCAACTACTAAATGAAACTCTTTCATGAATCCTCCATCTGGTCACTCAACTTGCTACAAATGACAGCCAAATATCTCTCTCTTAAATCAGACCCTGCCATTAAAAAAAAATGAGACACATTGAATCATATAAACCTTGATGCACAAATTCTGAAATGAAGATGGAAGGACCATGGCTGGAAAGACTATGATCAAAAGTTTACAGAATCAGAGCTGATCTGAGGCTAAACAACTTTCTTCTTAGCTAAAATCTTTTCCAACATAGATACAATGTCAGAAATAAGAGAGGGAGATGTTAGTTAATTAAATCGATTCCAGTATTTGATTGGTACTTTATTTTATCAGATCTGGAAAGATAAAAGGCAAAGCTGGCTACAGCAGAACGCGAACTCAGAGCGTAAAAGGCTGTCACTAAATACCACAAAAAAATATTTTCGTCCGACACTAGCAACTGTGCCATCAGCAACACTTGCTAATAATAACCATTGAAAACGGGAGTGGTGTCTTTTTACAAAAAGCAGAGTAATGGGCTTACTCTAAAGTATTCAAATTTTAAACATCCTAATGATAATGCCTCTAAAAATCCACAAGAAAAGAATAAAAAACGTCTAAAACTTTATATCATAATAAACTGTATAACTATAAAATTTGTAAAATTGAAGACTGATCGATTTTTTCAGTTTAGGTCCTCATTTACAGATGGGTTTTTTTTATGCACATGCAATTTGCTCCTTCCTAATACAAAATACATCCATCATTTTTGCTTTAAATACACAACAAAAAAAGCTATAATCTGGTTTGAGCACATTAACTGCACCTTCAAAATACTTTGTTATTTAAACAAAGTCATGAGACATTTTATTCTAATTTTGGAGAAACTAAAGGAGGTATGTATGCGCGCGCGCGTGTGTGTGTGTGTGTATATATATATATATAT
>NC_068987.1:48685925-48690070 GCF_001194135.2 Octopus bimaculoides | reverse complement strand
ATATATATATATATATATATATATATATATATATATACAAACACACACACACACACACACACACCTACCTTTAGTTTCTCTAATAAAAAGAGTATCTTGTAAATTGTACGTGTGTGTGTACTTTACAAGATACTTTCTTCGCTATTAGTTTAGCGCAACAGGTTCAGAAAATAAGTCCCAAGGAATATCTGCATTGCATATGAGGATTCGAGGGTCTTTAGAGATCTCATTAGATTTCACATTGTGAAGAGTTTAATAGAACATCATAAGAAACCTGGTTAAACCTGACCCAGTTACAACACAACCACACTGGCAAGAGCTTTCAAAGCACATTTCACAAATCTTGTTAGCTCAGTTGATTAGGTCTAGAATTCTAGAACAGAAACAGTGAATTTTGCCTCTAATGCAACGTAAATTTATAACTGCTTAAACGAAGGTGGAGATTTGACCCAACTCAAAGACTGAATGTAGTTAGTAATATTATGGACGCAAACATTT
The DNA here is from genome assembly GCF_001194135.2 of Octopus bimaculoides. NCBI lineage: Eukaryota > Metazoa > Mollusca > Cephalopoda > Octopoda > Octopodidae > Octopus > Octopus bimaculoides. The sequence goes on along the minus strand of NC_068987.1, from coordinate 48,689,572 downwards.
AATAATCAGTAAAAGGTAACGTGTCAAACCTTACACATGGATGTATGTGTATATATAACAACATGTAACGAATATTTTAAATAACTGAATAGAGGAATCCAAGTTCAACAGAAATATAAATTAGTTTCCTTATTTTTCAAGCAATGATATATCATTGCTTGAAAAATAATGTGATACTTGAGAAGTAAAAAAATTAACCGCACTTGTTTTGTTTCGTTTTTCTTTTTGTCAATGTATTTATTTTAGTTTTTTTACTTCCTCCAAAAAAATATGTAAAACTAGTCCATTCTTGTCAACTTTTTACATAGATTTTTGACACGCACTAAGATGTTTGTACTTCAAAAAAAAAAAGAAAAAAAGAAAAGGTGGGGAGGAAACTTCGTAGTCCCAGATAGTTAAGCAGAATAACTTTTAATACACATACTGGAATAGTATAATAACTGGGAGAAAACTTCAATATTCTTGGCCAGTTTCTCATGTTTAAGTCGTTAGTCAAGTCCCTGTGGTTTATGGCCGGTCGAATAGGCGGCCAGCAGGTGGCAAGTTTATATTCAATTAACGTCATTGTTGGGACCTATGTTGGCCGCCAACTGTTTTGATAACAAACTACTCAGAAAATATTTCCCACTTACATCTGGGTGGTGGGTGCGCTAATTCCGTGAAATGAAACATGAATAAATTATGAATTTATTGGGTGAGCTATGTCGGATATAAAGGGGGGTGTCCCGTCTGTATCTAGAGATGCCGCAAGATTTCACAGATTTACATCAATAACAGTCGAAACAACAATTAACAACAGCCATAGAACTGAAGTGCCATCATTAAAAAGAGAAGTTTGAAAATTCATTTTTCTGAAATATAACCGACATACAAACGGGAGCCAACGACGGAGCCTCTACCTGCTAGAAATGGCAGCTAAATCTCACTTCCTACAGTCATGGAAAAGGAAAAGACACAAACGGCCATGGCAGGAATGTCTTTAATCTACTCGATCGTGATTGACCCGGAGTAAGGAGAATCTAAGAGTTCGAAAGAAATTAATTTAAAAGAAGAATATTCATACAAAAGTCGTGTTTTACAAGACAGGGGTAGCCTTTGACCCAATCTTGCATCGGTGGACGAGTGGGGACACTATATTTAGACAATGTATACCAAAGATCAAGTTAACTTTTCCAAGTCGGTCAATTCTCCTATAAACAGCAGTGTTTGCGGTTGCTGTTTTATTATTGACTCTATTTCATATCGGACGTGCTTCTGATGTGAATAATTTATTCCAACCAAGGACGGACATAACCAATTTAAAACTGGACCAAGGACAGACATAAGACATCCCAAAGGGGGTGCGGTCCACTGCATTTACCTCCGCCATAAAACTGACCAGTTTATTACTGATACTTTATCGATTCCCCGTTCCACTACGGTAGAATTTAAAATAAATTCAATTAGTATCCATCACAGAAAGAAAGAATAAAGCCTTAAAATTAGATATCATAAAGTATCGAAATTAAGTGTCTCCCATCCATGAGACTAGTGATAATTTGTAACAGGTACAAGAGCATACATTTGGGATAGGGTTATAATCGATTTACGATAACTTATATTCTACTGGTACTTAATATTCCATCGAACCGAGAGAGAAGAATAAAAGACAGAGGACACCTTGGCGAGATTCGAACTCAGAATGTAACTAAATTCTGCGAAGCCGACACTCCCATTTCTGCTATACATCGTCAAGATAATTTCTTTTATAGGCCATAAGGGGCCCAAGACATTAAGTACAGTATAAAAGGACGAAATACAACACATAAAAAGTATGGGCCTATATCGATCGAAAGGAATTAAGCAACAATAAAGATATAACAAGATATAAAAGAAATTAAAATTCCAACAAAAATTTTATCAGGAAAAAATTCCTTAACAGTGGTGGTGGGGGTTCGAACACAAGGACAGGGCCACATATTTGGAGGGTGTCGGTAGGGAGGATGAGAAATAAAATCAACCCAGGCAATATTTGGGATTTGAACTTGCATTACTACTACTACTAATAACAATGATGATGATAAAATCGTTGAGGTAGATAGAATAAGATGATGTGTGGTTCATGCTTTCCTTAAATGAAATGGTTCCAACGGGAACCGAAATTAAGTGACAGACTCAATTCCTCAAAAAATAACCCCAGCACTACATAACAAAAGACTCTTATATAATAATCAAGGTTTCGGATTTGTGGAATGATAACTGTAACGATTATGAATTCTTCGGGAATAATGATAGTTTATTATTATTGTTGCCACTACAGCCCTCCCCAATCAAATGAGCAGAAAACAATAAATATATTGCTTTCTTTAAAATAGAAGTTCCATATACCAGAGTTGTTGATGTTGACTTATTTTTATTATTATTGTTGTTCGGATATCAAACTCAAATCACTGAAGAAAAATCAAAAATGTTTCTGATGTTAAAACGAAAAATAGGTGAATTTGAAAAAAAAAAAGAACAAAAAAGTTGGTGGAATTCATAAGAAAAATAATTGGGAGTCCGAAGCTGCAAAAGTAAAGAAAGGATCCAGTGAGAGAATGCCGAGATTAGCAACTGAGCGATGAAATCCGAGAAGACAGAACCTATAGGATTAATTTCGATCAATAGCAAATGTGGGACTCTGATTTCTGTTGTAGTCTTTGTGCTTGCCACCATACCGAGATTCGGAATTCTTCAGTATTTGCCAACGGATTAGCCGAGAGAGCAATCCATATATGTAGTCTTAGAGGAACGAGAATAGACGGTACTACAAACCAGAAGGGTAAAAAAAAATATGCAGAAGTCGATAAATAAAAGTAAAAAAATTCGAAGTCATAGAGCAATCATATAAATATAAATGAATATAGTCTATATTTCTATGGAGAAGAATAAATTTAATGATTATAGGGAAGAAGCTAAGAAGATCTGCTTGCAAGTATCTATCCCAACCCAGGACAGATCAATTATCTGAAAACTAGTAATTCATTTTTTATCTTTTAAGTAATTTTCGTAAATAATTTTTTAAAATTATATTTCTTCCTTTTCTTTAATTAATGTATTAAAATAAATTAATTATAGTTTCGTTAAACATATCACAAAATAATCCCGTGAAGAAGATAATTGTAAACTAGCAAACTAATTAATGTTTCATTAAATGATTTCCACCCGCCACCTCTATTAAGTTAAACTGAGGGGAAATTTTAAGAAAACAGGCGAAAAGATAAAACGAAGAAAGCAATCGAAAAAAAACTATCATGTTTGCAAAGAGCCAGAAATGGAAGCACCGAAGCCATTTCTGGCAAGTCTTTGAAATAAGTTCGTCAACTTTAAAAGTAATTGTGGAGTAAACAGAAAAAGATGAAAAAGCAAAATCATTCTCCCGAATCAAGTCTCATCGTTCTGCATGGTTGATACACCCCTTGACACAAATTTTCTTTTTTTGTCTTCGTAGACACCAAGCAGTATTATTATAATAATTATATATATATATATATATATATGTATATATATATATATAAACATATATATATTTCGTTTTTGGATTTGGTTTGCAAGATTCTTCATGTGAGTTCGTGTGTTGAAGCATATTCTGTTGTCTGGGGAGAGTCATTCTCTTTTAGTGCCTTATA
>NC_068987.1:48673695-48685550 GCF_001194135.2 Octopus bimaculoides | reverse complement strand
GTAACCTGCTTCTCCAACATACTGAGAATTCAGAAATAGCAGCCAAAGAACTACTGATTCCAAAACTACAAATTATTACTCTAAATTGATAGCGATATTGTTGATATATATATATATATATATATATATATATATATATATATATGCGTGTGTGTGTGTAAACTATTTTCTAACTAGTGGGGTATAAAAATGTTCAACAGTGAAGTACTACCTGGTAGGCCAAATAACAGAATAATTAAATTTCATAGAAACATATAATCATTATTTAAATGCTTTTGCTCTCTTTCCCCTACTTCACGCTTAGTGGAAGAAAACAAAAATAACCTAAAACACTACAAATGACCAACTACTAGCGTATTTAGAAACCCTTCCTAACTCCCCTTTTTTTCTCTTTAAAAAAAACGGGGAGGGGGCTCTAAGGCAGTTGTATTTGCTGTTGACTTTCCATGAAGGAAGCCCTTTAAGAACTAGAAAGGAAACTAAAGATAGAAACAAAGGTACCAAAACAAACTGGAACCTCTAAATTCATTTGTTATTACAGCTTCAGAAGTTTCTAAATAAATACTACAACGTGCAACAACATAAAAATATTTCAACAAGCAGATTTACCTACGACTGTAAAAGCAAGAAGCATGTTTATTTCCATGCAATACACAAATAGAGAAACGTGTGCATGGTATTGAGTGTTTACTACATTAAAGAAATGCTGTGTTTATTATTATTGTGATATGAACACGAATTGAGTTAGTCAAGTTGAATTATGTAGGCTGATTTAGTGTGTTTTTAACTACACAGCTAAAAACTTAAGATCCATGATAAGTTTGAATCAAATCGTCACATAATACAATGAGTAAACTGAAAGGTTTAATGATTATATAAATATATATATAGACAGGCGCACCTATGTACAAACATGTGTGTGTGTGTACACACACACAACACTGGATTTATGCATTTGTTTAACTTCCCAGTAAATTTGCTATAACAAGTACGGGGCAGATGTGTTTTCTGTGTAAACAGAACATAAGCAAATCGCATATAAACAAGGTAAATAACTGATAGCCAATTAAGTGTTTAAAGATGGATAAATCACTGCAAACTAATAATGGGAGTCTAATAAGGCTTGCATACGAGCAGACTCATGACTAGTGTTTCTTTCGATGGCACAAGCATAAGGTGGGGGATGAACAACGTACAACAAAACACATACGGACGGTGCGAGCTGCACGCACCTCCGTACTTATCAAGAGGTAGATGAACGCTTCCTTTTACTATGTTTCGATTAGCAGACCAAAAGTTGCTAATATAACTAATTATATAATGCAATCCACTTACCTACTTGTTGTAGATTCAACAATATCAAAAGATACCTCCATATAATATCTAAGGTACTTGTCCGATTACTCCGAACCGCCGCCATCTTTCCCTCACGTACATGACCGCTTGTGACGTCAGAGGTGATATATAGCCTCTAACCCAGCAGCAATGCAAGTTGGTTAGTGATACACCGTAACCATCTTTAAATGTCTCACTATACACACATTGCCCCGCACAATTATTGTCTTACTAAATCGAAATTAATTAAGCACTATATTAAAAATAAGAATGAAAGAACTACTTCCTTGTTTGTCTTCCTCATTCGATCACACATATGCATACATATGTCGAGATGAAGGTAATATACTTGTAGGTAAAGGGTATTCTCTCCCAATTTATAAAATACTGTACCAAACTTTATACTCCAAATCTAAATACACCTCATTTTAGCGTATCTACTTGTTATACATGGGTATTTCTTCAAACGTGTTTCTATATGCATTCTTTATTCATACGAGATATTGGTAATATCCCGCAAACTTGCCGTTATCCTAACAAGATATTAATTATTTAGATAGTCTCATCTTTGTTCTAAATTTAAAGATTATTTTTGAATTTTTAAATGTTATTTTCTTCCTAACTTTATTTTTTCTTATATATATATATATATATATATATATATATATATATAATATCGTTTAACGTCCACTTTCTCATGCTTGTACAGGTCAGGAAAAATTTGCTGACGCAGATCTTTCTGTGATTGGATGCCCCTCCTGTCACCAACCGTAACCTGTTTCCAAGCAAAGTAATATTCCCTCAAGGCCGGAAATATTTTCATGGACACCGCCTGTATGATGACGGTGACACTCGTTTACATCTATTGCAAAACGTCATGGCAAGGAGACACAAACACACATATACATAAATGCATGCATGTTTGTTGGTATGTAAGTATGTAAGATGAATGTATCACAGTTTGAGAAGAGTCCCACCATGTCATTGCATGTTATGAGAAGCAACTAAAAGGGTTGGCAACAGAAGAGCACCTAACTATAACCCACTGCTTCAGAAAAAATCTGTCCAACTAAAGATGCATGAAGAAGTAAGCATAAAATGCTAACACTGATCACACACACACACACATCACCATCATCATTTAACGTCCACCTTCCATGCTGACATAGGTTAGACAGTTTGACAGGAGTCAGCCAGCTAGAAGACTACACCAGGCTTCACTGTCTATTTTGGCATGGTTTGTACAGCTGGATGCCCTTCCTAACACCAACCACCCTGTAGAGTAGACTGAGTGCTTTTTACATGGCACCAGCACAGGCAAGATCAGTTTGGCATGGTTTTCATAGCTGGATGCTTTTTATGTGGCACCATCACTGGCAGGGTCACCAAGTAACTTGCAAGACAAAAATCCTTTGAGAGGGGAAGGTGGCATTGGAGGACATGATCTTGTGCCAGATGATGAAAGGTTGGAGTGTGACAGGGAGACAGAAACAGGTGTCTTGCTGTCAACTTAAAAACAAAAAGCAGTTAATCTTTTTATCTTCCACTTGTTTCACCTGTTGAACTGTGGCCATGTTGGGAAACCACTCTGAAGGGCTCCAGTTGAGCAAATTGACCCCAGTACATATATAAATATCCATGCAGTCTTCAGTAGGCTTGGAAATTATTATCTAAGTTGAAAACAAGTGGTGGTTTTCAGCTATGCCTTAACAAATTCCCATGTAACCCATGCTAGAACAGAAAAGTTAATGTTAACCCAATGATGATATGTATGTATGTATGTCATTATTTAGTTTTATTTCAAGATTTCTTGCCAATACAAAAAGGGCTGGTTTCTAACCTAGATCCATGGCTCCTTCATTGGAATTTCAACATCAACAGGATATTTTTGTATGAATGTATATGTGCAGATTTGTATGTTTTATTTTATGAATGTATTTTCATGCATATAGTTGCATATCTAGACACACCCATTTATATTTAAATGATAAACTTCTAGAAAGCTTTACAGATTTTTACAGTTCCAGTCATAGCTTGAATCTGTAGTCTTCAAATCAGCTTTCTCCTTTCTGGTTTTGAGAAGCCAAATTTCTCAATATTGGTATTTAGGCAGTATGTATGCATACATACACACAACACATACATACATACATATATACACTGGTGAGTGCTATTGAATGCCTAACCAAGATTTGGCACACCACCTTGTTCCTTTGGAATGATAAGGAGCATATTAAGTCAGATAGCATTCACTACCAAAATGGTTCTTTTCAGGGTGATAGCTTGCTGGTGTTGTTCTTTATCCTCTCATTTAACCCACTACCATACCTGCTCACAAGACATAGTGACCATAGAAGTTGATTCAGAAGTATCTCCCATCTTTTTTTTGTTGACAACCTGAAACTGTATGGGTCAAATATCAACCTCATGAAAACAATTGGACCACATAACCCAATTTTCTACTGACATTGGGATGGAATTTGGTGAGTCCAAATGTGCATTTTTGACAATAAAATGTGGAAAAGTTGTGCCCTCCTCTGAAAACCAAAGAACAAATGGCTTGACAATACAACCTTTACAGTCAGGTGACAATAATGGGTATCGTGAACAAGATGAGAATGTCAGGTATGATGGGCCCATAAATAAGGAGAGGACCAGGAATGAATACCTCAGGAGAGTAAAGAGAATATGGTCATCAGAACTCTCACAGCAAATATCTCTGTAGTACCTTTTCTCATACCTGTGTTTGGCCTTCTGAACTGGTCACTGCAAGAACTCAATGAGATAGTTGTTTGAAGTTGCAAGCTGTTTAATGTTGCAAGAAACTTCAACATCAATGGAGATGTAGACAGACTATACCTCCCATGCAAGGATGGTGGCTGTGGTCTCATATCTGTATTAATGCCATATGAAGCATATATTGTTACACTGAAACAACATTTGGAGCAGAGGAAAGAGTCTGGTAACTACCTTGCCCAAGTTTGTGACCAACTTAAATAAGATAGCTAATGCACATGAGGAGAGGTATGAAATAAAAACTGATACAGATCTCTCCCCAAGGAGCATTGGTAAAATCTATTTATCAGAAGAACAGAATTAAAAAACGGACCAGTTCAGTGAGAAGATAGTACATGAGTACTTGGCACGTAAAACACAAACCATTGAAGGGATTGATCACGACAAAAGCTTGGCATGGAATACCAAGTTTATGACATTGCACTGTGAAAGTTACCTACAATGCAATTCAAGAACAAGAGATCCTGACCAATACCTGCAGCACAAAAAGCAGAAAACACTGACAGACAACAAATGTGAGCTGTGCAAGACAAAGACTGAAGACATCGACCACATTATTGCCAACTGCAAGAGAATGTTTTACAGATATTATCTTCCCATGAGGCATAATGCAGCATTCAGACCAGTCTGGAACAGGGTAACAAAAAACAAAACACCTGCAGTTAAAATTGACTATATTGAGACTGATAGGTCAAAAGAATATTGGTGAAACTTAAGAATTAAAACAGCTACCAAGTCAAGACACAAATGATCAGATATTGTTGTGTGGGATCAGAGGGAAAAGACATGCTCTATTGTGGAAATCAGCTGCCTTCAGGACACCAATATGGCTAAATAAAGAGGACATCTGTGGACAATTAATTAGGAGTTTGCAAATTCAGTACCCAAGATCAACTTTCAGCATCATAACTATTATTATTGGAGCAACAAGATATATACCAACCCATCAGGAGCAAAGTACAGCTGCTACATAAGGCACACAACAGATCATGCTGGATATTACCTTTGTAAATTGGGGCACTTCTGTGACAGCATGTCACTGAGTAAGCCTGCCTTTGAGAAGCTAGCACAACCAGACTGGTCACACAAAAGAGACTCTTTTATGCCCTTCTCAGGAATAGGGTTCACATAGTTTATATAATTACCAGAACATTTTAACTCAGTCATCACATATGCTAGTTAACACATAGCCTGACAGGTGCTACTGTTCTGGATCAGAGTAGACCTAAGAACAATAGAGACTAGGAGGTGGCTCCACACTCCTCAAAACCCTACAATTCCTGAACCAGGGCTCCACTACAGGATACAGTTTAAAGTCATACCCAGGACACCCATCTACACATAACAGAGTCTAACCAAGATAAATATTATTACGTGTTGTCAAGCAAGGGAAAATTATAAGCCTTTCAAGTAATATTACTTTTCATTGCCTGAATATTTCTCCAATATCTACAGGTACTGTGGAATAAATGAAAATGATTTCTGATGATGGAACATCTAGTAGCTTGCAACCAGTGACCATAATACCAGAATAAAGAAAACACAATCTCAGAACTTTCTGCATGCCATAAACTAATAGCCCACAAAGAGTTTGTCATACCAGTACTCACACAAACATTTGGGCTATTCAACTATATGCTAGATGAGATCCCGGCTATTGATGTCAAAGCGCAAAAATTGTTAATGCATATGAAGAATTTCCAGATCAACAGTCATGTAGACCATCTTTGCTTAAAATAAAAACAAGGCAGTAAAGGCTTAGTATCAATCCAATCATGAAGGTAGAAAGCTCGCAGAACCATTAGCGTTCTGGGCAAAATGCTTACTGGCATTTCATCTGTCCTTATATTCTGAATTCAAATTCTGCCAAGATCAACTTTGCTTTTCCTCCTTTCAGGGTTAATAAAATAAGTAACAGTTGAGTACTGGGGTTGATATAATCGACTTATTCTTCCCCTAAAGTTGCTTGCCTTGTGCCAAAATTTGAAACCAATATCAATCTAAACAGATTTGAATGTCTTATCAACAGCATCTAACCACCAAATGTTGAAGTCCTACCATGAATCAACTCTGCATAGATGGGGATTGGAAAAAAAAAAAGCTTCTTAAAAAGTATTTCCTGGCCAATGACCGAGGATATACAGCTAGAGAGGTTGCACAAGTCTACTGCAAAAGGTCACCAAAAGAGAGCCTACATACATAACAAAAAAAAAAAAGACTTCAAAGTGACAGCAATATTGATCACCATAGAGTAGTCTATCCCAGACTAACAATGAGGATATTAATTCTAACTTTCAAAGAGATGCATTTGCTATAAAGGAACAGGAAATAGCTACAAAATACATCATCATCAGCAGCAGCAACATTATTTTAATGGCCACCTTTTCATGCTTGCATGGATCAAAGAGAATTTGTTAAAGCATATTTTCTACAGTCAGATGCCCTTCCTATCACCAATCCTCACTTGTTTCAAAGCAAAATAATATTTCCCTATGGCCAGCTATCTTTTTCACAAGAGGCTGGAAATGAACATCACTTGTATGATTCTGACATTCATTTTGTGAAGTCAAGAGAAGTGTACACACACACACACTCACACACACACACACACACACACATGAATATACATATACAATGGGCTTCTTTCAGTTTCTATCTACCAAATTTACTCACAAGGCTTTGGTTAGCCTGATGCTATAGTTGAAAACGCATAGCCAAGTCAATAGATATTAGCCAACCAGCACAAAAATTGGTGGCTCATATTTTGCTAACGGTACTTGTATCTGTGGTCTAAAACACTTAACTCTCAACGACTTTGACAATAACTCTCAAGTAGGTACTTCAGTGTAGTGTATTTCACTACTTTAGCCAATTGTTACTACTCTGCAAAATAGAAGAGTACTGCATTGCCTCACAATTAGGATTTTGCTATACCTATGGTAAAAAAAAAAAATGTTCCCTTCTACTGAAGAAGTAGAGTTTGGTATCTGGCCAGGATCTATCTACCAAAGAACATATAACATAGGGGAAACCAATAAAAGTATATTGATATATGTCTCTATGCTAAACTATTTGTCAATAGTACCTCTAAATATAATTACATTATTTATAAATATACTACATATTTATATATTAGGTTGTTCAGAAAGTTGAGCATTTTTTAATATCCGAAAAGGGATATCAATAATTAACCTTTCAACAAATTTTATTCAATGAAATAATTTCCATTATTATTAATGACCTTTGCATCTCTATCAGGCAATTTAAATATTCCATCAGCATAAAATTTGACTGGGTTTCGAAAAAAAAGAAGTTATCTACATGTATTTTGACTTCATCTGAATCATTAAATGTTTTTCCTTGTAATGAGTTCTGTAGAGACAAAAGCAAGTGGTAGTTGGATGGTGCAATATCAGGAGAATATGGTGGATGGGGTAAGAAACCCCAGCAAAGTTCATTTAACTTTGTTCGGGTAGCCAAAGACACATGTGGTCAGGCACTGTCTTCTTGGAACACTACACCTTTCCTGTTGGTAATCTCCAACCTCAATTCTTTGATTTTTTTGGTTCAAATTAGTAGCTGACAACAGTACGCATCAAAATTAAGGGTTTGGTTTTGTGAGAGCTCATAATAAATGATGCCTTTATGATTCCACCAAACACAAAGCATAGCTTTTTTTGGCATGGATATTTGTCTTTGGTTACTGTTTTGGGAGATCTTTATGCAAACTCCAAGATCTTTTTATGCACTACATTTTTGTACATACTCCATTTTCATCTCAGTCACAAGTTGTTTAAAAAAAAGTATGCTTTCATTCCATTTCAAAAGCATATCACAAATGGAATACTGGTCCAAGCAATTCTTTTCTGAGAGTTTATGCAGATAGGCACATGAGGGAGAGTGGAGGGTACAGCAGATGGTGATCATGGGTGGTGATAGAGTGGTGTTGAGAAGATGGCTTGTGGGCAAGTTTTTACAAAGGACAGATTACAAGTGTGAATGTGAGGTTGGGCATGCTCACAAAGGACATACCTGTATAGATGGCCACAATTTTACTTAGCTTAATATATTGTCTCAAGCACAGCAAATTGCCAGAAGTCTTGGCCCCTTCACATCTCTGTGAGGCTGACCATACCAGTGCAGTCTTCTCTCCTGCACACTACATCTGATGCCTCTTGTATCCAATTTTTCTCTTAAATCATTTATACTCTGCTGTAAATGCACACTGACATTACCCATGCAGCAGAGTGTACTGGCTTCATTTCTTTTGAGACTTTGCATGTCCTCTGCAGTCACAGTCCCAGTTTCACTGTCATGTAACATAAGCTGTTTGTAAACAGGCATCATACAATCTACCTTTCACTCTGAGGGAGAGGCCCTTTGTTACCAACAAAGATAGTAGCTCTCTGAACTTTGCCCAACCCATTCTTATTCTAGCAACTATGATTTCATTACTATAGCAACAGTCCGAATACTTATTGATCAGACTATGTATATGCCGATAATATATATATAATGATGAAATAATGTATTTCATTCATAAAAATATTAGTTAAATTAATTTCATTCGTGTTTTGTTTTAGGAAAAATTTTATAACGTTTGAACTTTCATTGTAGTAATACCTATAGAAGACCGGTGGGATTATTGTTTACATGAATTTTAAGATGGATCGCAATTTAGCAAATAATTTATTTATTGCAGTTTATTATTAATACCGATACAATGTACATTGGTTTAATTTCTCTTGTAGTTTTAGTAAGGTTAGTGTTTAACCCTGCCTATATATTGACTGATTGAAATAATGTGGTTAAGCTTTACTTTTACATTACACTATGGAAGATGGTAGGGATTATAATCTTTTATGACTTAATAGAGTTGTCACTGTTTAGTTACATATTTAGGAGGGGTTGTAATTTACCTATGGAATATTTATTGATACGGTTGTACAATGAGTAAATGTGTTTGAAAGTTGTGGTTTCTTTGGTTTGTTTGTTTATTCCCAAACAACACTTATTTTAGTACTGTTGACACCATCGGATTGAATGGTACTGCCCAGGTGTTGAAACCATAATGATATCTGTGGGGCAGCTGATGATAGAGGTATGTTGGATTGCTGGTATGGCTGTGGAATAGTATTATAACACATCCTTTTGATATATGTGTGTGTGTGTGTATGATGTATGCATGAACATACATAATTGTGTGTGTGGGAGTGTGTTTATATAGACTGTAATCAGTTCATATGACTAGTTAATACTGAGTGTACACTAGGGATAAAAGCATGCTTCTTTTAAATATAGTGTTTTTAGTACATGAATGCTGAATACATTGAGTTGAACATACCTACAACCAAAAGTTAAGATAAAGTAATAAAAATTATTATATGAAAAATAGTAGAACTAAATGGATTGAGTATACCAAACATATATTATACTGCATAGACAACATATGTGGTTTTACTAACTATTATTCACATGTACACACACACACATATATATATATGTATGTATACAGAAACATACTTACACACACACACACTCATATACATATATATATGATAGGGTTCCATGCAGTGTCTGTCAACAAAATTTACTCACAAGGCATTGGTCAACCCAAGGTTATAGTACAGGACAATTGCCCAAGGTGCCATACAATGACACTGAACCTAAACCCACATGTTTGTAAAGAAAGCTTCTTAATCATACATTCATACCTGGACTTAGTCCCCTCTCGACCCAAAGTAACTTGGTGGTGGAACAATGTGGTTGACAGGGCTATTAGACAAAAGAAACAGGCTTGGAAGAACAGAAGTAGCAGGGAATTGTATCACACTGTCAGAAGGGAAGCTAGGAGACAGGCTTATTTAGCCAGAGGGGAAGTAGATAAGAAAAAATGCCAATGTTCTGTGCCATGAGGACCAAAGACATGAAGCATTTCATGTTGCAAGACAGTGTGTGAGAGAGAATCGTGATGTCGTAGGAAAGAAATGTGTCCACATGGATGATGGCTCACTTGCACTAAATGAGGCTGCAAAGAGAGAGGTTTGGAGATGCCACCATGAAAGGTTGCTGAATAAAGAGAATGAATGGGAGGAAGAGAGTCTGCCACATGTCAACCCAACAAAGGGACCAGCCATTCTAAATGACAGTACCTTGGTAGATAAAGCGATCAAGAGTATGAAGACAGGGAAAGCCCCCGGCCCATCAGGAATCACTGCAGAGATGCTCAAAATATCTGGCAGTGTCGTCTATAGCCTAGTCACCCTTATAGTTAACCAGGTGATACACAAAGGAGTCATACCCAATGACAGGTGTAGTAACACCATAGTCAACTGCTACAAAGGTAAAGGTGACGCTTTAGACACAAACAATTACAGAGGTATCAAGTTGTTAGACAAGGTAATGAAGGTCACTGAGAGGGTCATAGACCAACTAATTAGGGAGAAAGTCAGCTTAGATGAGATGCAGTTTCGGTTCGTTCCAGGGAAAAGCACCATTGATGCTATATTTCTGGTAAGACAGCTGCAGGAGAAATACCTATCCAAAAGTAAACCTCTGTATCTGGCTTTCTTTGACATGGAGAAAGCCTTTGACAGGGTCCCCCACTCCCTTATCTGGTGGTCAATAAGGAAACTAGGGATAGATGAATGGTTAGTGAGAGCTGTGCAAACCATGTACAGGGACTTTGTCAGTAAGGTGAGGGTTGACAATGAGTACAGTGAAGAATTTCCAGGTAGAGGTAGGGGCCCACCAAGGTTCAGTCCTCAGCCCCCTCCTATTTATCATAGTCCTCCAGGCAATAACACAGGAATTCAAGACAGGATACCTCTGGGAGCTCCTCTATGCTGATGACCTTGCTCTAATTACTGAGTCACTATCAGAACTAGAGAAGTTTCAGGTGTGGCAGCAAGGACTAGAATCAAAGGGCCTTAGAATCAACCTAGCTAAAACCAAAGTCCTAATAAGAAGGTAGACAAAACACAAACCCCTTCGGGTAGATGGTGTTGCTCGATCTGTAGAAAAGGTGTAGGTAGACACTCCATAAGTTGTACCCTGTGTAAGCTATGGACACATAAGAGGTGCAGCAATATCAAAGGAAGGCTAACTAGGAAGATAACTTTTGTATGTGGCAGATGCGCAGGAGCAATAAACACTGAAAATGTGCAAAAAACAACCTTTGCCACATTCCAGGAAGAAAAACTAGAAGTAGTTGATAGCTTCCACTATCTAGGTGACCAAGTTAGTAGTGGGGGTGGGTGCGCTGAAAGTGTAGCTGCTAGAATAAGAAGAGCCTGGGCAAAGTTCAGAGAGATCTTACCTCTGCTGGTAACAAAGGGCCTCTTGCTCAGAGTAAAAGGCACACTGTATGATGCATGTGTACGAACCGTCATGCTACATGGCAGTGAAACATTGGCTGTGACTGCTGAGGACATGCGTAAGCTTGCAAGAAACGAAACAAGTATGCTCTGATGGATGTGTAATGCTAGTGTGCATACTCGACAGAGTGTAAGTACCTTGAGAGAAAAGTTAGACCTAAGAAGCATCAGTTGTAGTGTGCAAGAGCGATGATTGCGTTGGTATGGTCATGTGGCAAGAATAGATGAGGATAGCTGTGTGAAAAAGTGCCACAGCCTAGCAGTTGAGGGAACCTGTGGAAGAGGTAGACCCAGGAAAACCTGGGATGAGGGGATGAAGCACGACCTTCGAACTTTAGGCACGTAAAA
>NC_068987.1:48669974-48671919 GCF_001194135.2 Octopus bimaculoides | reverse complement strand
AGGATGGTGACCTCTTCAAAAAAAGAACAAGTGAGGTGTGGTCATCACTGAAAGTCTTTTTGCTTCCTCTTTCCTTCTTCTTTTCTCTTTCTTTCTTTCTTTTTCTTTTCTTAGTTATATTTAGAATACAAAATGTACTGTCTCCCCTTTTTTTCAAACATTCAATTTTGGAGAGAATTTTTTGTAGTTAAACTAGAAAAAACAAGCAAAGCTCAGAACATCTCAATGTCACACATATACATCTGAATATTTACAGAGATGAGCATTATGTTTCTGAAATTTGAATTATATTTAGAATACAAAATGTACTGTCTCCGCTTTTCTTTCAAACATTCAATTTTGGAGAGAAGTTTTTGATGAAATCTAGTTCCATTGCTTTTCGGTATTGCAGATCATCCCACATTTGTAAAGGGGAAAATTTTTGAATTTTTTGTCACTGCATATTTCCAGATGCTTACTTAATGGAATCTTGCATAATTCCTTTTGTGAAATATGTTACCTGTGGATTCTTGCTTGTTGGCAGAGGGAATTATTTGTTTCGCCAATGTAATTTTCTTTGCAGTTTAGGCAGATAATGCAGTGTCTGCATTTTGCAGTTCATAACTACATTTATTATGAAAAGGGATCTGCTCTTGAATTTTACGTGGGAACCACTTTCCAAGTATTTGAAGTTGTTGCATGTTCCACATCTATCTCCACATTCTTGTACTAAGAATTCTGATTCATTCTCTGATTTGAATTCTGTCCTTGTAAGATATTTTAAAAGATTTTTTGGTTGGTGTCTACTTTTCCGTAAGGTGTTTTTTCCAATCAGATTTTTCATTTTGGGGCTTTGTAGGAGTATAGGTAAGTTCGATTTTATGACGTGAAAGATGTTGGTTATTCCAGGACTGTGTGTGTTAACGAATGGAATCGTGTTTTCATTAACTTTTTCCTTAGGTGTCCATAGTTGGGTGATGCTCAGTTTCATTGCCTTTTTAATTCCCTCATTAATTAATCCTAAGTGGTATTTCTGCATTGTGAGGAAGCCTTTGAGTTCGTTGAGTTGGATTTCACGTATTTTGGGGTCAGTCACTATAACACAGATGTGTCTTGCCATGCTGTATGGGATGCTTTTTTTAGGTGTGATGGATGGCAAGAGTAGAAATTTAAATATTGGTGTGTGTCAGTTTTTTGTAAAATATGTCTGTTGTGACTGTGGAGTTCTGTATTTTTATGCGGATATGCAGAAATGGTAATCCATTGCAAGTGGATTCTGTCATGAATTTGATGAATGGGTGAAGTGTGTTCAGTATATTGTTAAATATACTTAGATCTTCGTTCGATCTGTCCCAGAACATGAAGCAATCATCAAGGAAGTGTTTCCACTTTTTAATGATATATTTCTTGTACTCCTGATCAAAAGTTTTTTGTACTTCCTCATAAAGTTTTTCTTCCAAGTATCCCATAATTAAGTTTGCATATGAGGGTGCAAACCACGTACCCATAACCATGCCCTTTATCTGTCAATGTTTTATTGTCGAATCTGAAGGTATTTTCTACTAGTACTAGGCATGTGGCCTTCGTGATGAAGTTAGTCTTGAAGCATTCATTTATCCGTCCTCTGTGTTTCTCTACCCAGTGCTTGATTGCTTCTAGGCCTATAGTGTGAGGTATATTAGTATAGAGATTGGTGACATCAAAACTTATATATATATATAAAGCAATGATTAGTAATATTACGAAACCGGTGTGCTTTTGAATCTCTTTAACAACTCACAATAATGACTTTTATTACCTTTATTCCTACCTCAGTTCATCTAATTGTATATATCTATCGTTACTTTTAATAAAAAGCCTTTACTTTTTTTGATTTTCAATGTGCCTTTTCACTTATTTTTCTGCTTACTTTCCCCTTACATTTCCACGTGTAGTTTCTATTTTGTTTTTATAACATTTTTCTATT
>NC_068987.1:48668602-48669852 GCF_001194135.2 Octopus bimaculoides | reverse complement strand
ATATATATATACACATATATATCATTGTCATCATTTAACGTCCGCTTTCCATGCTAGCATGGGTTGGACGATTAGACTGGGGACTGGCGAACCAGATGGCTACACTAGACTCCAATCTGATCTGGCAGAGTTTCTACAGCTGGATGCCCTTCCTAACGCCAACCACTCCGAAAGTGTAGTGGGTGCTTTTTACGTGCCACTGGCACGAGGGCCAGTCCAGTGGTACTGGCAATGGCCACGCACAAATGGTGTCATTTTACGTGCCACCTGCACAGGTATCAGTCCAATGTTTTGTTCACATGCCACTGGCACAAGTGCCAGTAAAGCGAAGCTGGAGACGATCGCATTCAAATGGTGCTTTTTACGTGCCACTGGCACGGAAGCAAGACCGCTCGGATGGTGCTGTTAGCGCTCCACAGGCACGGGTGCCAGTCATCAAACTTGGTTCAGTTTCGATCTCACTTTCCCCAACACGTCTTCACAAGCTGAGTTTAGTGTCCAATGAAGGAAGGTTGGCATGGGTGCCAGTCGTCGAATTTGGTTCAATTTCGATTTCAATTTCGATTTCACTTGCCTCCACAGGTCTTCGCAAGCAGGGTTTTGTGTCCAAAGAAGGAAAGGTACACTTAAGTGGGCTGGCTACACCCCTGGTAAAGGCCACGGGTTATGGTCTCACTTGTTTTGCCGGGTCTTCTCACGCATAGCATATTTCCAAAGGTCTTGGTCACTAGTCATTGCCTCAGTGAGGCCTAATGTTCAAAGGTCGTGCTTCAGACCTCATCCCAGGTCTTCCTGGGTCTACCTCTTCCACAGGTACCCTCACCCGCTAGGCTGTTGCACTTTTTCACACAGCTATCCTCATCCATTCTTGCCAAATGACCATACCAGTGCAATCATCTCTCTTGCACACCACAAATGATGCTTCTTAGGTCTAACTTTTCTCTCAAGGTACGTACACTCTCAAGTATGCACACTGACATTACACATCCATCGGAGCATACTGGCTTCATTCCTTGTGAGCTTACGCATGTCCTCAGCAGTACGGCCCATGTTTCACTGCCATGTAGCATGGTTGTTCGTACACATGCGTCATACAGTCTGCCTTTTACTCTGAGCGAGAGGCCCTTTGTCACCAGCAGAGGTAAGAGCTAGGTAACAGAAGCTATCAACTACTTCTAGTTTTTCTCCCTGGAATGTGGCAGAAGTTGTTCTCTGCACATTTTCAGTGTTTATTGCTCCTGCGCATCTGC
>NC_068987.1:48656768-48663516 GCF_001194135.2 Octopus bimaculoides | reverse complement strand
CTAATCCTAAGACCCTAACCCTAAAACCCTAACCCTGACCTTAAAACCGTAACCGTAACACTAACCCGAATCCTAACCCTAACTGTAACCCTAAACCCTAACCCTAACCCTAAAACCCTAACCCTAAAACCCTAACCCTAACGCCCTAGTGAAAATCGTGGTATATTTACAAAACATAGACGAACATGAGTTATATTTTAGTGAATAATTGTCTACTTGCACGTGTATGCGTTTGAGAGAGTGAGAGAGAATAGCGAGAGAGGAAGAGGGAGAGAGAGGGGGAGGAAGGAATAAAGAGAAAGAGAGGAAGGGAGAACGGAAGACAGTTATAATGTTGATATGTGTTTATGTGTATGTTGCCACAGATCACGTATGTGTGGTTGTGTGTGTTTTTACGTTTCTATGTTATGAAAAATATGTTAGAGGTAGAGGGATACAAGAAAACTATTAAATGGGAGTGAGGAAGAAGAAAGAAGACTTTGTATGTATCACTTTCTCTTCTCTCTCTCTTTCCCTCTCTCACTCTTATTCTCTATAATTTATGTTGAGTGTGTCATATATATGTGTATAAGAACGCTGTTACAAGTAGAAGGGAAGAAATATAAAAGTTGCTAGAAACAACAGCCAAATCTCCCTTAAATCTAATTACTGCACTGAAAAGTTCACATCGAGAAAATTCCATTGATGTAAAAAATTTTACGAAAAAGTGGAAAATGTGGATTTTTATAAACCTTTAAAAAGGCTTCACACAGACACACAAGTTCACATTTATTATATATAAGATGTATATATATATATATATATATGTCCGATGAATGGGAACGTGAAACTCCGAGTAACAGTTTTTTGTTATATTTCTGCTGCTTTTAAATGAAGCATATTACTCTACCTCTGGTTTTTGAGTACTCTTTCTCCACCTTGTTGCACATTTATGTGCTTACTCCGGTATATACATACATATGTATATATACATATATGTATATATACATCTATACATATACATCTGTGCATATACATCTATATATATATATATATACATATATAAACATATATATATATATATGTATGTATATGTATGCATGTATATATGTGATATAATAGTGTCAGTATTGATCGTTTCATTATAAAAACTGAAAGTGTTATCTCACATTACAATAGAGATGTTATTGTTTCACTTTTGACGCATAATGCTGAAATAGTGTAAGAGATAAGAGATTGCTCCGGGCTTGCATTAGGCAAGACATTGAAAATTTTTGGCCCATGACACTATATGGACTTTAAGTAAGGCATGTATAAAATTTGAATGAAATTTGTTGGGTAGTTCTCAAGTTTTGGTGATGCACACATAGACAGACAGATAGACAGACACACATTCTCAGTTTTATATATATATTGATATGCATATTGTCTGAATTTTATAGTGTTAATTATCCAACACAGCTGATCTTACCAATTGGTTTCATGTGAAATTATATAATAGAGTGTTAGGCAAATAAAGTAATACATAGAAATTCAAATTCAAAGGTTTCAACAAGGACATCTGCATTCCTACTTTGATGGAATGACATCATCAGTCTTCAATTTTCAATTTTACAACTGACAAAAAGAAAAATAAAGAAAAAAGAGAAAAAAGAAAAGAAATAAAGGAAGAAGAAGAATATTTAATTAAACGGTTTTGTGTAAATATGATGAAATTCCCCTGTCATTTTGTTCATTCTTCCTGGGCGTGATGTTAATAACTCACAAACATATTTCTCCTCATGCATTTTGAGGACTGAAAGTGTAACAAGTTCAGAATATTTTCCAAGAATATGCACTTTCAAGTATTTTTCAAAATTGCAGCCATCCATCTGATGTACAATGTTCTGCGAGTTTGGTCAAACTACTGTTATTGTGCCTGACATTATATCTGTGCCCATTGAACCTTTCATTTAATTATTCTGTTGTACAACTAACACAAATCAAGTTGTGCTTGGTGCATTCTGCTATATACACCAAATGGGAATCCTCTATGTGTCTCACCTTTGGTATAAGTCATAACATTTCTGTTATGATTCCTGATGGAATTGACTTGATTCATATTGTTGCATAATGAACAGGGCTCACCTCTCTTGTGGCTATTTTCAAGGTACAGCATAATAAACTCCAATGTTAGTTTTTTTGGAGTTAGAAGTAGAGGTTAATAGTTCTCTTGTATTTTAATTCTGTCTAAAGGCTACAATAAGCGACTGAGGTTGAAATGAGAATATTTTTCCACAACATGCTGGTAACTTTCATGTAACACTTTTGAAATGTCAGTGAAGTTTTGGTGCCAGTTAATCACTAAAGGAATTCTGTCACATATTTTACTTTGTTTACTAAAATTATGCATGAAAATTTGACTTTCCTTGCTAATCTTAGCTATGTCATTTTCAATTTCCTTTAATCATGATTTACTGTAACTGAGTTTCACATAATGATGTACAAAAGTATTTGCATATTTCCAGTAATCCCCTATATCAGCACAAATCCGTTTTATCCTCAAAAATTGGGATTTCAGATTTGATTGAATAATATGATGTGGATGATCAGAGCAGTGGTGGAGGTAAATGTAGGATGACATGGGCTTGCAATTAACTCTGTCACTTTTCTGCCTCCAGAAAACCTAACTTTTCTTTTTTCTGTTTTTTTTTCTTTCTTTTTTCTTTTTGCCACTTATAAAATTGAAAATTGCAGACTGATGATGTCACTCCATCAAAGTGTGAATGAAGATGTCCTTGTTCAAACTTTTGAATTTGAATTTCTATAGTTCTTAATTTCTATGTATCACTTTTCATTTTGAATTCAATAAAGCAGGCAAGCTGTTAAAATATCATTTAAACCAATAAAATATCTATTGCAATTACATCATGTTCTTCGTATTGTCTAATGACAACAACAACAAGGAGACCCTAGGCGTCGATGAAGACAAACTGGCAAGTCTATTCTGGAGGACTTTCTGGTCAGAGACTGTTATGGATCATTTCGAGATGTCTTTGGCCTGGCAGTGCTACTGAGGGGCACTACCGGTTTGAGATAAACTCTATAGGCACAGATGTGCTGTCAGATGGGCTTGTCTGAGGTGCTCGCAGAGTGTTGAAATCATTCTGCATGCACTTGTTCAGTGTCCAGGCATTGCTGACTTGTGAAGTTATGTCAAACAGCTGCTTTTGTGTGTGGGATGGATCTGTCTGTCAGCCGAATCCATAATGATGATTTCCCCACCACCTTCCTTTAATTGGTCAAGCAAGGCAGTTTTCCTTTGTCTGGTGGCTGTGCTGAAAGAGAGATTATCTGGTGGACAAGGCTGAAAGGAGTGAGGACAGAAACATTCCTCTTTGGTAAAGTCCTCAACGACTTTTTCAAGTTTCCTTTGAAAAGGAAAGTGAGGGTGGAGAGGGAGGTGCTGTCTTCGAGTGAATTTATAAAAAAGTACTTGAAAGTTGTGAAAATGGCAAGAGTGGATGGTACCACTTTCAGTGTAGACCTGTGAGTCAGAAGAAAGGAGTTGGAGAAGGTACTCATCCATGGTATTCAGGGTGATCTTGGATGGTGGGGTTCCTCGATTATCCCTAGAGGTCCTCCTGTATCAGGGGGACCCCATCACTATCGCTTTTTCCCCTCTTCTTCTAGTGTTGCATACTATGTATGCTTCCCTTCTTCTAATGTATGATGTGTATACTTTTTTTTATCATTCTATCATATGTAAACCCCAATACTTTATGACTGTCTTTGTATTGTCCCCTTCATCCTTTGCCCTGATGGTAAATAAAAGAAATCGTTATTATTATTATTATTATTATTATATTGTTTTTGCACAGCTTCTAACGCTAGAGATGTACTACAGTGTCAGGTGTTCACTACCAGTGAGCTAAGGCAGCACCCCTTATTTTTCAAGCAACATCCAGAGTATTTGAGTGGTTCCAAGCAGTGCTGTTTTCTGCAAGTGCTCCACCCTTATTGCAGCTTCTATTTGTTCCATGTACTTCTCAAGATTTTTGCTCACTGTTCCCAGGGCTCTGACAATTATTGGTATTACCACTACCTTTTTCAGCGACCACAACTGCTTAACCTCCCAAGCTAACCCGTCATATCTATTGACTTTTCTTTCTTCCTTATCACATACTTTGTTGTCAGCTGGGCATGCTATATCTATGGTCCAGCATCGTTTGCTTTCTTTCTCAATTAACACTATGTCTGGTTTCCTATTCTCTATCTCATGGTTGCACTGAATCATAAAATCCCATAGGATCTTTGCATTATCATTTTCAATGATACCTTCAGGTTTATGCTCATACCACTTTTTGCTCTGTCAAGTCCAAACTTGTTGCAAAGTGTCCAATGGACAATCCTTCCTATATTGTTGTGACGTCTCTTATATTATTTTTGGGATAGTGGCGTACATTGACTGCTAATATGCCATAGTTTCACCATTTTTTCCACAAATTCTGCTCTTATCACTTTTTGATGTGTTGTGTTGTCTATTCTGTACTTGATGTAATTGGTTCTTAATTCTTGCTCTTGGGCAGCACAGATTAGAGCCTCTGTTTCCAGTTTTAAATCATTTTTAGTTATCCATAGCCATATTTTTTTCTCTCTTTGTCTTATCTTCAGCATCCCTATGAAATTGTCAATGCATTCTTTTCTTTATCCACCTATTTTCAGTTTCATTCATTCTCAAGTGCTTGTACAGTGCTCTATCTTTGCAATCTTTCATCCTACACAAGCCTGACCTTCTTACTTCTAATAACAGCAGTTTTGTGGCATTTTTACATACTATTCTATGCTGTTTTCTTCTTCTTTAATGCTGTGTTCGCATCCAATCAGTCCTCTTCCTCCTCTTTTTCTTAGTACAAACAGTCTGTCTGTGTCACTTTTTGAGTGGGTTGAGTATCCCATATCTAGTCAACAATTTCCTTGTTTTTCTGTCCAAGCTGTTTAGTTTGTCTACTGTCCATGCGATTACCCCTGCTCCATATCTAAGGAGTAAAACTGCCCAAGTGTTGATAGCTGCAATCTTATTCCGTCTGTTTAATTTTGACTTAAGGATCAGTCTCAGTTTGCGCAAGTACCCCACCTTAAATATTTTTGCTGTTTCTTTCTCCATCAATTTATCCATTTCCAATATCCCCAAGTACATATAGCCTGTCTCTTCTAGCTGCTTCATAACCTCCCCTGATGGTATCGCTAGCCTGTCCATACATTTGATTTTTGCCTCTCTTCAAGACTAACACACCACACTTTCTCATTCCAAACTCCATTCTGATATCAGCACTGAAGGCATACACCATATCAACGAGGGAACTGACTCGGGCTTCATCTTTACCATAAAGTTTGAGGTTATCCATGAATAACAAGTGGTTGACTTTTTGTTGGTGGCTCTTGAATACATATTGGCCTTTGCTTTCCTCAGAATCAGTATTAGTGGTATCATGCACGGTACAAAGATCAGTGGGGACAGGCAATCCCCTTAGAAGATGCCTCTCCTGATTTCTATTGTCCCTAAACTTCTTCCGTATGCTGTCAGTTCCGTCCTCCACTTCACCATACTTTATCCAAGCAATCACTCAACATTTGATGCAATACTAAATAGATTCATACATTTCGTAATCCAAGAATGTGGGATCATATCGTACACTTCATGATAATCAATCCATGACATGGCTAAGTTAGTTTTCCGCCTCTTGAAGTCTCTAAGTACAAATATGCACAAACACATATGCACACATACACACATTAGTATTATTATTATAATTATGATTATGATTATTATTATTATTATTATTATTATTATTATTATTATTATTATTATTATTATCATCATCATCATCATCATCATAATCATCATCATTATCGTTATTATTATTATTGTTGTCATCATCATCATCATTATCATTATTATTATCATTATTATTATTATATGAGGATGCATGGCCTAGTGATTAGAGTGTTGCACTCATGATCACGAGATCATAGATTCAATTCCTAGACTGAATGGTGCATTGTGTTCTTGAGCAAAACACTTTATCTCATGTTGCTCTGCCATCACTTTCAGTACCTGACATGTGGTACACCATGCACCTGTTCAAGCAATGTTGATTTGATGGAGGGAGTGAGCTAACATACAGCACATAAATTTGATCACTGTAAACAAATCATTTGTGCAGGTCATTTGGCAAAAGCTGAACACTCATGTGTCGTTTTTGAGGTACCTTAATTTCAGTCATTATGTTTCAGCCTCTAAGAATGAAAAGAAAATTTGAGTTTAAACATGAATTTCAAACTAACAGGCTTCTATTGTAACAGAAAAAGATATTATTCTGTTTCAGAATGTAAGAGTGCGTGTGACAGAGCTCTTTATTCATTCTATTTTCTATTCTCGATACAATAGAAGCAGGTGTTTGAAAAGACAAACTTCTTTTGTTGAAACTCCCATTGCTATTAAAAAGATATTTTCAAATACTGAACCTACTTTGAAAGGTTGAGCATGTTTTTGTTTTTTTGTTTTTGTTTCTGTTTTTGTTTTTGTTTTTTTTTGTTTTGTTTTTTGCAATTCTGCTGATTAATTAAATTTATGAAATTCAGGTCAAACCTTCTAAATGATTTCAACCTTTTAAGATTAGACTATTCAGTTATATAACAAAAGTCACTAATATCATTAGTTCTGTGTGTGTGTGTGTGTGTGTGTGTGTGTGTGGACATGTCTTTGTGCATGTTTGTGCATATGTGT
>NC_068987.1:48656487-48656758 GCF_001194135.2 Octopus bimaculoides | reverse complement strand
GTGTGTGTGTGTGTGTGTGTGTGTGTGTGTGTGTGTGTGTGTGTGTGTGTGTGTGTGTGTGTGTGTGTGTACATACATGGCAGTGTGATTAAGCAGTTCACTTCACAACCATGTGGTTTTAGGTTCAGCCCCGCTGTGTAGCAAGTGACTTTTATTGTTGTGTCAATGCGACCAAATCTTGCTGGGTAGATTTGCTATAGAGAAATGAATGAAGCCTGTTGTTGTGTATATGTGTGTGTGTGTGTGTGTGTGTGTGTGTGTGTGTGTAGTG
>NC_068987.1:48654276-48656466 GCF_001194135.2 Octopus bimaculoides | reverse complement strand
TGTGTGTGTGTGTGTGTGTGTGTGTGTGTGTAGTGTGTTGTATGAGTGTATGTATGTGCATGTGTGCATGCATATTTGTGTGTGTGTGTGTGTGTGTGTGTGTGTGTGTGTGTGTGTGTGTATTTGTGTGTTTGTATGTATATGTGTATGTGTATGTCTGTGCCTGTGAGTATGCATGTGTGTGTCATGTTAGTGTCTTTTTGTTTTAATATTGCTTGATAACTGTAAAAGAGCTACTGTCATACCAAGTAGTGTCCTTCATTTTTGATCTTCCGTGAAAACGTATCTGGTGAAAGAGAAATAATAGCTTTCTCGCAAACAGGTGAGAGTTGATGGCAGGAAAGGAAGGGTATCCAGCTGTAGAAAATCTGCCTCAACGAATTCTGTCTGATCCATGTGAGCATGGAAAGTGGATGTTAAAATGGTAATGATGATGAGAATCATCATCATCATGATCATCAATCTTAATTAATTCCTCAGTGACTCTTTTTGTTAACCTGGTCTAAAAATTTGATGCCTTTATAGTTTCTTCTCTACATTTATTGATAGGTAGAATTTACACATCTAAAATAAATATGTACATGCCTCACATGCAATATATAAATAAATTTCTATATTACAAATCTACAAACATCATACATACAGACATACATACATACAGACATACATACATACAGACAGAGAATACTGTACTGGCAGCAACAGTAAAACAAAAGCAATTGACCTGGAAATTTTCTTCATAGCTGTAGGGAAACTGCATAATAGGAAGGCACCTGAAAGGAACCTAATAGTTGGATAGTGGTATAAGAGAGTGATATTTTACAGGAAATCACTAATAAGTATATTCAAAAGAACTATGGAAGGTCAGATTGACATACCAATTGGCATGGACGAATCTTGTGGCCAAGAATGAAACCACTGAGTTGCCTGAAAACTACAGGCCTGTTACTTACCTAAACATTATGTATAAACTGTACACAAGCTGCCTCAACCAATTCCTCCAGGATCATTGTGAGTCCAACAGCATAGTGACTGATGAACAGGTTGGTGGAAAGGAAAGAGTGCGGAAATGTGCGGAAATGTGCTGAACAACTTTTACTAAGCAAAACTGTACTGTCGGAGGTAAAAAAAAGTAAACATCATAGTAGCTGTATGACTGTATGATTTGATTATAAGAAGGCATTTAACTCTATTCCCCACCCATAGTTTCTGAAGTGTCTCCATTTGGCAAAAGTACCTACTACCTACTACTAATTGCTGCCATTGAGAGGCTCACAAAGACCTGAGCCACAATCCTCACACTTAGAATGATTGTGGAATAATCGTCTCTAATACCATAAATATTTCAAAGGGAATATTCCAGGGAGCTAGTCTCTCTGTACTTCTATTCATTTTGGTATTAAACCCGTTATCATTCCTGCTGCAAAAAAAAAAAAATGGCTACATGCTAGGGCCTACAACTGCAAGAGCTGCCCAAAAATGTCATCAAGATACTACCTCCTAATGCAACATGACATTGTTGCAAAAACAATATACAATGCCATTTGGAAAAAAAGACTGTCCTGGAATAAATATAGAGAATACCCATTATTGGATATGTACACAAATATCAGCACAAGAAATTCTGGCAGAACATTCCCATCAAAACACCTGTCAAGTGTAAGTAAGACAGGCTGGATATTGTTGTTTGGGACAAACAAGGAAAAGTATGTACCATCATAGAGGTCAGCTGTACTGCTGATGTGACCACCTCTCTTTGAAGATCAAAGAGAAAGAAGATAACTATAGGCAACAGTTTTGAAACCCCCTGCTTCTATATGCGGATTACAAATTTACATTTATACCAAACTAGCCCTAACACTAACCCTAAACCCTAACCCTAACCCTAAAAACCGTAACAGTAACATTAATCCTAAACCCTAACCCTGACCCTAAAACCCTAACCCTAACACCCTAGTGAAAATCGTGGTAAATTTACAAAACATTGATGAACATGAGTTATATTTTACTGAATGATTGTGTACTTGCACATGTATGCTTTTGAGAGAGCGAGAGAGGAAGAGGTAGAGAGGGGGAGAGAAAGGAATAGGGGTAGTTAAAAGTTTTCTTATGACTGCTTCTCTTCACTGCCTATTACTTCATTAGAAATCTAAGGATGCACATAAGCACATAATAGAGAAAAATTAAACA
>NC_068987.1:48651076-48653867 GCF_001194135.2 Octopus bimaculoides | reverse complement strand
AGAGATTGAGAGCAATGTGTATGTTGTTGTCACAGGTCATGTATGTGTGGTTGTGTGTGTTTTTACGTATCTATGTTATGAAAAATAGGTAAAGAATACTGAGATGAAAGTTTAATCTATGACGTTGTATGTATCACTTTCTCTCTCTCTCCCTCTCCCTCTTTTACTCTTACTCTCTATATTTTTATGTTGAGCGCGTGTGTAAGAATGGCGTTCCAGGTAGCAGGGATGAAATATAAAAGTTGCTAGAAACAACAGCCAAATCTCCCTTAAATCACACAAAGTAAACGGAATTTTAAAAATTTAATTACTGCACTGGAAAGTTCAGATCGAGAAAATTCCATGGATGTAAAAATTTTTACGAAAAAGTGGAAAATGTGGATTTCTATAAACATTCAAAAAGGCTTCACACAAACACACAATTTCAGATTTATATATTAAGATGATCGTGGGAACCTTCTTTTCAGGTGCTGAATAACATCTCTCCTTCCTGTGTTACCTCCCATATCTCTTTCCTAGTTTTCAGAGTTGGCACTGTAAATGTAGGCACATTGAAAGGTAGGTCTAGTGAGATTGTAGAGATGCTTGAACAGAGACGTGTTGATGTATGTTGCTTATGAGAGATAGAGAGGAGCTTCAGCCAGAGTCCTCGCAGGCAAAGCACATAGGTATAAACTCTTCTGAGAAGGTAATAGTGATGGAATAGTTGGTGTGAGTATATTTCTTGCTGAGAAATGGGTGGATAAGGTCATAGAAGTAGTGAGGATGTGCAATAGAGTACTTGAACTCAGGCTAGACTTGCAGAATAATATAGCTACAATTATCTCTGCCTATGCCTCACAAGCGGACCTACCAAATGAACAAAAGGATCTTTTTTATGATATTCTTCTGCAGGCTACCTCAGAGATGAGTAACAATGATCTCATCTTTGTGGCTAGAGATTTTAATGGGCATGTCTTCCATGGTGTATGGAGTTGGTACCAGAAATGAAGAGGAAACTAGGCTCCTGGAGTTCTGCGATGCAAATAACATATTGATCTGCAACACCAACTTTAGGAAGCCAGCTAGCCACCTGATAACCTATCAATCAGGTGTCTGATAGGGGAAAAGCTTCCAGCCAGCGAGAAATCTGTCAACACAGGTGAGCAGGTGAGTGCAGTTGCTGGAAGGAGGCAAGGGTCCAACGATGTCAATATGCACATGTTGAAAATGTGTATCTGGAGTTGCAAAGGAGCCGACAGGAGATTTAATGTGTCGGTGGACCTTTGCTTTTTGGCACACGACACAGATCCTAGCCCAATCATGGGTGTTCTTGTTGATGTTGCCTGGCGTGGACACCAGGATGTGCTGGCAAGTCTCTGTTTCTGTGGCATGTATGGATGTTCATGACTGGTGGAGGTGTCGCACCAAAGATAGCCTGTAGCAGAGGGTATCAGTTATTGCTGAAATTTCAGAGATGACGAATTCTGGAGCTGTAATAGTTCCATGCATGACAGGGCATCAGCTTGATGTGGCGAATGCCTGTTGTGTACTGCGATATGAAGTCTAGATGTCAGACTTCTCTGGGTGAGTGACAACTGGGCTTGGTGTTGAAGTCATAAACCAGCAGTTTATGGTCAATATAAATGGAGAAAATCTGACCTTCCTGCATATATTGAAAATGCTTGTCAGCAAGATACACTGCCAGTAATTGTTGACCAAAGGTACAGTATTTAGTCTCAGCAGGTTTTAAGCAGTTGGAGAAGAAAGATACAGGTTGCCAAATACCGTCAGTGAGTTGTTGGAGCACACCTCCAACTCTGGAATTGGATGCATCAACTAGTACACACAGTGGGGCATCTGATTTGGGATACACCAGCACGGTAGTGTTAGATAACGCTTTTTTTCAAAACAGTGAAAGAGGTAAGTTGTTCTTCACTCAGGGCAATGTTTGTATTTTTGCATGTTCACTGTTGCAGCAAATCTGTGAGCAGTTGGGGTAAAAATCTCCAGTAGAAATTTACCAAGCCAAGAAATTCCCACAATTTGCAGAGATGTGGGTGGTGGAAAATCCACGATGGCTTTGACTTTCTCGGAAAGTGGGCAAATGCCATCCTTATTGATGATGTACCCAAGAAAATGAAGGGATGCTGCAAGGGCTCATATGGCTGTAAAGATCAATTAGTGATCAATAAAGCCATAAC
The DNA here is from genome assembly GCF_001194135.2 of Octopus bimaculoides. NCBI lineage: Eukaryota > Metazoa > Mollusca > Cephalopoda > Octopoda > Octopodidae > Octopus > Octopus bimaculoides. The sequence continues at coordinate 48,651,684 of NC_068987.1, read as the reverse complement.
TGAAGACAGCCACAGAAAGAAAAAAAGCCTCAGTAGGGCCTGGATCGACTACCGAAGGGCTTTTGATAGTTTTCCCCACACGTGGATCCTCGAAACACTAGCCATGAACAAGATGGCACCAATAATTATAAAATACATAAGACACTCTATGAATAAATGGCAGACAGTGCTACAGCTCCAAACAAAGGAGGAACTCGTGGAAACCAAAGCCATCTCCATTAGAAGAGGAATATTCCAGGGAGACATGCTCTCTCCACTCCTGTTCTGCTTGGCACTGACACCTTTATCTGGCTTGCTAAATAAAACTGGATGCGGATACAAATGTTATGGCAAAACAATTAGCCACCTTTTATATATGGATGACCTAAAACTATACGCTACAAATGATAAACAGCTGGAAACACTACTACAGACACTATATGGATTTACCAAAGAAATAGATATGAAATTTGGATTAGAAAAATGTGCCAAAGCAACCCTGAAAAGAGGAAAACTAGTTAAGAGTAGCAACATCACACTAGATAAAGCCAATGAAATAAAAGAATTAGACAAAAACCAGACATACAAATATTTAGGAATCAATGAACTAGATAGGATACAACACACAC
>NC_068987.1:48645724-48650179 GCF_001194135.2 Octopus bimaculoides | reverse complement strand
ATTATCTCTGGCTGCCCAGTCTTGGCTAAGAAGGAATATCTTCACAGACACGACAGAGCTGGGACCTACATACACTGGAAGCTATGCCAACACTATGGAATAACAACAGAAAAAAGATGGGATAAGCACATGCCAGAAAAGGTCAGAAAAAAAACGAGAAAGCAACCATACTATAGGATATGCCAATACACACAGATAGAGAAATTAAGGCCAATAGGTCAGATATAGTTGTCAGAGATCATGAAGAAAAAACGCTTTCAAATTGATGTATCAATACCAGCAGATGACAACGTTTCTCTAAAAGAAATGGAGAAACTTTCAAAATACAAAGACCTGGAAATAGAGGTAACTCGAATGTGGAATCTGAAAACAGAAACAATTCGTATCATAGTAGGCGCCTTAGGTATGATAAAAAAATATTCAGACAAATACACAACAAAAACGCCATGACTTACAAATATATGTAACATACAGAAAATTGCACTATTGGGCACTGTACACATCCTACGCAAAACACTTTTAATACAGTAACCATAAGAGCATCACAGCAAACCACAGCACATACCCAAGGCACACAGAGCTGTACTCAGTAGTGAAGTGAAAGCACGCTATAAAAATAAAACTACTGAATAATAATAACAATGATGATTTCAAGTTTTAGCACAAGGTCAGCAACCTCAGGGGAGGAGGTAAGTCAATTACACTGAACCCAGTGTTCAGCTGGTACTTGTTTTATCAATCTTAAAAGGTTGAAAGGCAAAGTCAACATCGAGAGAATTTATACTCAGAACTTAAGGCTAGAAGAAATGCTGCTAAGCATTTTGTCCAGTGTGCTAATGATTCTGTCAGCTCACTGCCTTAATAATAATAATAATAATAATAATGATGATGATGATGATGATGATGATGATGATGATTTCAAATTATTGGCACAAGGCCAGTAATTTTTGAGGAGGGATGAAAGGCAAAGTCAACCTTGGTGAAATTTAAACTTAGAATATAAAGATAGATGAAATGCTGTGCTCAGAATAGCTGAAGCAGGAAATAAACTAGCTGCATCCATTGGTAACTGTCAACACTATCTCCTTCAGAACTTCCATGCTTACTGAAATTCGTCAACAGTACACCTGATGCCCTCCAGCCCCGTTTTTCCTTCTTCCCACCCAACTTTTTTTAAGACGTATTTTATGTACTGTTCATGCAGTTTTGATTACTTTTTCTGATGAGTTGTAGTGCACCTGAACACTATACAATAAGTTCATTATTATTATAAAGCATTTTGCCCAGCATGCTAAGAATTCTGCCAGCTTGCCATCTTCATAATAATTATAATAACAATAGTATATAACGGGGTACTGAAAAGTTCCCAGCTTTGGGTAAAAGAAAATACAGGAGGATCAGTTAATTATGATTTTATTCAACATATTCCCCTCTCAGTTTCACACACTTACTGCAGTAGTCCTTCAGTTTTTCTAAACCCTGTAAAAGAACTCAGAAGGTTGGGCCTCCAACTAAGCCTTTCACAACACCCTTTTCAGCACCCCTTCAGAAGCAAAGTAAAGATGGGTTTAATGAATTCAGCTACCACAAAACTATTACTTCATTAACTTATAGTTAAATCTTTGGTCAGAGGATAACAAACCAGTTCTGAGCCAGTAAATTAGTGCCCCACATAACAACTACACCCACTCTTTGGATTTCCAACAACCATTTGTCAATTCAACAATGGCATCAATATCTTCTACCTTTTATCTTTTGTTTGTCTCAGTTGTTAAACTGCAACCATGTTGGGGGCTGAAGAATTTTAGGCAATTGAATCAACCCTAGTACTTATTCTTTTAAAACCTGATACTTATCTATCTGTTTCTTTTGCCAAACCACTAAGTTATGGGGGCATAAACACAATAACACCAGTCGTTCCAAGCAGTGGTGGTGGACATACACACACATGCACACACACACACACACACACACACGTACACATGCACTCACACACATGCACACATGCACGTGTGCACACACACACACTCAAGTACACACACACACACACACAGATATAAATATATACAACAGGCTTCTTTCAGTTTCTTTCTACCAAATCCACTTGCAAGGCTTTGGTCAACCCAGAGCTATAGTAGAAGACACACAATGTACTATGCAATGAGATTGAACTCAGAGTCACGTGGTTGAGAAGCAAACTTCTTACCACACAGCCATGCTTGTGCCTATCAAGAGAGAAATATTTTATTGAACAAATTGTTAGAGGAAATGTTTGTGAGTAGTGTTGTAGTAGTGTTGTACATTTTAAATAAAAAGATTTTATTCAAATTCTGTTTGGAGCACTCCAGTTTTCTGCACTGGATGAGTCACTACATATGTTAGTAACCCACATTTTGATATAAATCCAGACAAGTCAGACTTTGGTCATTTTATGAGAACATGGTGAGCAGTCTTACTTCTTATACCTCAACCAAGCCTAAACAACTGATATTCCATACCAGTATGGCTTCAATTTCTTCAAGACAACGTTAGCAACTCATTGATTTTGTAAGGTTGTTGATACTAGATGGCTAGAATTGAATAACTCGAGAAACAAAAATTCTGCTTGATATCTTGGCTATAGTTGGTACTAGGAGAATAGTTCCACTGAACAGTAATGAGAATAAGAATCTGTCACAGGAAAATACTTGTGTTGCAAAAATAAACTCAAAGATGAGATTTAGCAAGAGTAGGACCTTCCCTACAATGAAAAGACATAAAAATCCTTTTATATATTCCCCTTAATAAGTCCTCCGATAACTGTCCTTTGATTGCATATCGACTAGTTTAATCATGATTAAATGTAGTTTAATTCACATTGGTGAGGGGGAAAAGACAATGCATCAATTTCTATTGGTTCACAAACTCTTCAACTAAAATACTAAGTTCTTAATAGTTATCCATAAATGCCCAACTTGAAAGTCACTGTGTAAAGTCAGTGAGTGCTTCTTCTTCTGTACCTAGAGCACCCAAGTCTTTGTAATTCATAATACCAATAAACTCATTTTCAAATGTGATTAGATATTCCATTCACTGAATTTTCCAGTAGATAAACTGCTAAGATTACTGGACAGAAGCTGGCATTAGTTTCCAGTGATCCAACTACGAACGAGTTAACCGCATACTAGAGTTCAATATATACATTAAGAACTAACTATTGTAGGTGCAGCAGGATTGTATAACAAAATGATACTAAGAAACAGACTACATATATATATATATATATATATATGGTAGAGAAACCCGTCGAGTTTGGCCAACTCTGAATTCGGAATTTAGCGGAAAGACACAAGGGAGGAAACTCTGCTAAAAGTCTGTTGAATATTGTGCATCAATGGTATGAAAATATGAAATACAGCATTGTTGCGCGCGCGTGTGTGTGTGTGTGTGTGCGTGCGTGCGTGTAGCACCTGTCAGGGTCCCAGTTGTGGATTAATTAGCCTACCTATGCATATGAAGAATGGATCCAGGAAATCCATTATGTCAGGTCACTCTTAGTGTTACTGGTAACATGTAACCCAGTACAACCTGTCACATGGTTGGGCTTTCGGCGACTTAACTGACATCCCTACCAAACCTAGTTGGGAAGGAGTTTCGTTATATTTGGACCCCTACATGATGCAAAACAAGACTTGTCAAAGGTCAAATCAACTCTGATAAGTCAACGGCCATCTAACCATAACTGTTAAACCATTGGGAGTGATGAATCCCTAGGTGTTGTTACAGCATCCTTCTAGGAGAGGGATTCCAGCGCTTTCACATGGTTACTGGTCTGAAACCAAGCTGGTCTGTTGGTCCCGTCGCTAGAAGGTGGTAGGAGTTCGCTCCCCTGTTCACAATATCTCTGATGCAGCTGTGCATCGTTAACCAGCTAGAGGAGATGTCTTCTTGGGGTTAAAAAATCGGAGTAAAGTCCGTTCGGACGGACAGCCATGTTGAAGTTGCTACGAACATTACTTGTTAGTTCAACTACTGCATCTGAAAGAAGAGATTTTAGAACTAGCATTTTTGCTTGTTGAAAAATAAAAAGTTTCTCAATAAAATGTTTTAATAAATGGTTGCACTTGAAGCTGCTACTCAAGGGGAGAAAATTGCTTCTAGCTTTAAGTATGCTGGGGTGCGTAGTTTCAATACTTATTTTGTATGTAACAATTATTTTTAGTCTCATTCCTCATGAATTGACCTGAAAAAGCTTATAAAGGGGAACAACTCTGATAGTATTGTTGGAAGTTATTCTATATTTATTTTTTAATATATCGATAATTTTATTTCTTTCATTTAATTAATATAATGAATGAATGGCCCCGATAATATGATTTAGAAATAAATATATATTTATTTACCCAGTCTTACATTATTTAATAGTTTTAGCTTTTGCTATTTACCACAGATTCTTTCTGGTTTCTTTCTGGTAGC
>NC_068987.1:48645323-48645705 GCF_001194135.2 Octopus bimaculoides | reverse complement strand
GGGTGGGGCTTGAATTATAGCACTTAACTCCTTAACTATGAAATCACATTTCATGGTTATTCTAATAATAATGTTAAATATTTACCAAAACAGAACTGATATTTTCTGCAAGTGACATTGCCTTGATAAATTTTGTCTTGCCAAAAGACAGTTTCAAACATAATATTTTTCAATGAAAGACAGATTGGTATATAAAACTGATTTCTGCACTTAAGGGTAAGGAAATTTTGAGTGTATACGCCTGAATCCTGCAGTAAAAGGATTATTGCAATTTTCAATAAATTAAATTTCTGTTACTCTTCTGCAGCTGGAAGGATGTATATATCGTTTTGTGTCACCCTCACTATTAGATACATCTCTTTCACAAAAAAAAAAAAAAAAA
>NC_068987.1:48642664-48645313 GCF_001194135.2 Octopus bimaculoides | reverse complement strand
AAAAAAAAAAAAAGAAAATATCAGGAAAAGTACATCTCCACAACCACTATACAGCTATGTTTCACAGGTATCAGGTACCTTTCCCTTCAATATGAATCATGAATTTTCGATCTTCAAAGGTAGTCTTTGGGATTACATTGGTTAGGTATTGTTCATATCCGCAGAAATGAAATATCATCACTTACATAATTTTTTCATTCATGAGGGCATACAGTGACAGTCATGAATTTTGTTTACCCAAATAGCTACCTCCACCATTGTTGCTGTTCTTTAAGAAGTACAGCTGTGAAGGAATTCATAACTGTAACAGTATTCATAACTGAAAGAGACAATTGATAGAGAAGATTAGTGTCATTAAATTTGATGAACAACCATGAGCATGAAGTTAGTTTCCCTCTATCTCACCCTCGCCAGCATCTCTTTCTGTTTTCATTCCCCTTTCCTTCTCCCTCACTCATCTAGTTTCTCCCACCGGTTACTTCCTGTCTATGTACGGAGCTCACATTGTTCTATATTCTCTATCAGTTGCAACCAGATACTCAAACATAGAGGATGTAAAAGTCAAGTATCTTTTACTTTTTACCCTTCAGTCATATTAACCATAAACAAAACGTTAGAAACTCCACTTCCTACAGCAATTTTGCTTTACTCTTTCTGTCACTTTTTCCAAATAATACAAGGCTTCCCAGCACAGACTGTCACCAGTCTACTTGTATTCTATTCAATCTAGGTATATTCACATACATATGTGTAGTTATTATCAAGCACAATACCTATCAGACTAAGGTGATTGACTACTGATCACTATGAATGCATGTAGTCAAGTGGTTAAACGTTTGGCTCACAATCATAAGGTCTGGGTTCAATTCAATTCTTGGGCTGGGTAATTCATTGTCCTTGAGCAAGGTATTTATTACACATTACTTCAGTTTATTCAACTGTAAATGAGAACAATTCAGTGGGTTCTTGTGTAGTTCTGTCTCCCTGCAGATTGTAGATATGCCACTGAGGACTAAGAGGATGTCTGTGTCTGCTCACAACTACATAAGCATCTAAAACAGTTATCAAAAGTATGGTATGTGTTACCAATCCATAGCCACTCACAAGTGACAACTGGCTGTACTGGCCACTGTTTGTCAGTTTAAACCTTGCCTATGTCTATGAGGGAAGTTCTAATCTTGTTTCTGAAAAAGACACCTAGCTCTGTGCATTCTATTTTAGATGCTCTAATTTACAAAGTTTCATTCTTCACTCTTACTTAATAGTAGAAAGGGTTTGACAGGGTAGTAAGAAATGTATCTGGATACACAAATAATTGTCCCGACAAAAGAACTCGGATGACCTGTTGTGGTTGCTCCATGTCCACACTGGCACATCACAGAAATCCAGTCAATAGCTGTCAGACTGCTGGAAATTTCCGAGCAGGTTTTTAAAGTTTTTGCAGCCCTTTCTGCTATGTACTAGCTCCACACAGTCCTTTCAGGCACCCAAAATACAATTCATGTCTATTTGCTGCCATTCACATCTAGGACCACCAACCTACCATCTGGGTCCAAGAAGATTGCACTTACTTTAAGACCTAAGGATTTTTGGAATAGCAATGCTACACTGCTGCCCACTCCAAACGGACTACAAAATGACAATACCTCATAGTCCGTAAAAAATGGATGCTAGAGCATGCTTCCTAGAAATTCTTGCCTCATTAATGGTGGCCAAATCTAAATCAAGTGACCTAAGACTGTTGAGCAAGTGATCCCGCTTCCAAACTGAACCCAGGTCCCAAACATATACATAATCAACTCTAAGTGTAGCCATTTAGATTAGAAATAAGAAAAAGTTATTTACCTTCGTTTTTGTTGATGAGTGTTGAAACAGCCTTCTTTTTGCCTGAGAGGAGAGTGGGGAAAAGCTTTTCTAAGAAGCAACTGGATAAAATTCCATTATTTTAATTCAATAAATTTATTTGAGCTCCAACTTGCCTGCCATTGACATCATGTTCCATTATCATTGCTACATTGGGAACCAAAACTTGGTCGACAGAATGCTGTTCACAGTTGGTTATTATGACTTTGTTGTATTCTGATATTTTTTAAAACTGTAAGCATAAAGCTCACAGAACAGACCATCCAAACCAGGTAATTTATCCCTCATACAGCTAGCCATCACTTCCTGTATTTCAGAAGCTGTCATAGGCCTTTTGCAATGCTTTGACTCCATCACCAAGAGACACAGCAGTCCATCAAGGTAGGAAATAAAGTCCATTCTGCAATCTGGCTCTCTACTATTCCCAAAGAGTTGAGCAAAGTGCTGTTGAAACAATATGGACTTGATAGAGCAAAAAATTGGTACAACCACAAACTTAACAAATATGAAGAAGAAACAGCAAAAGCTATAAAACAAATAAAATCCAAACTAAAACTAGAACAGCAACGGACCATGATAAAACGATGGCAAGAAAAGCCCCTTCATGGCAAATATTGGGCTAAACTAAATGCAAAAGAAATAGATAGAGAAAAATCCCAGCAATGGTTGAGAAGCTCAGGACTCAAAGCAGAGACTGAACGATTTTTAATTGCTGCACAAGACCAAAGCCTCCCCACCAGAAATTACCAAAAACATATAATGAAAAGAAACATAACAAGTAACTGC
>NC_068987.1:48640908-48642646 GCF_001194135.2 Octopus bimaculoides | reverse complement strand
TAAGAAGGAATATATTCACAGACACGACAGAGCTGGGACCTATATACACTGGAAGCTATGCCAACACTATGGAATAACAACAGAAAAAAGATGGGATAAGCACACGCCAGAAAAGGTCACAAAAAAAGAGAAAGCAACCATACTATGGGATATGCCAATACACACAGATAGAGAAATTAAGGCTAATAGGTCAGATATAGTTGTCAGAGATCATGAAGAAAAAACGCTTTCTAATTGATGTATCAATACCAGCAGATGACAACGTTTCTCTAAAAGAAATGGAGAAACTTTCAAACTACAAAGACCTGGAAATAGAAGTAACTTGAATGTGGAATCTAAAAACAGAAACAATTCGTATCATAGTAGGTGCCTTAGGTATGATAAAAAAATATTCAAACAAATACATAACAAAAACACCAGGAATTACAAAAAGAGGGTACCTGCAGTGAGTGATAAAAATATTGGCTTCAAAGCTAAATGCCAGAAACATAATTTCAGCAATAAACTCGTGTGCGGTTGCAGTAGTTTGGTATGATGCTGGAATCCTGAAGTGGGCAGAGGAGGAGCTAAAGGAGGTGGATAGGAAGTCAAGAAAGCTTCTAATGATGCATGGAGCCCATCGTCCATGTGCAGACATCGATCACCTATACATGAAGAGAGCAAATGGAGGAAGAGGACTGACAAGTGTGGAAGACTACATGCATATCGAATTCGAGAGCTTAATGAGATACCTATCCCAAAGCAAGGAAATCTTGCTTGTGACAGTTGGGGAACAGGAAGTATTGAAAGCAGAGAAAAAAAGAAAAACAAAGGAAGAAGAGCAAAAAGAGCATGAAGAAGAATTACGTAAGAAGAGACTGCACAATCAATTCCATGCAGCCACAACAGAAGTTGCTTTTTGTCTTTTTTTTCTTCATGTCATTGTGTTTGATTCTATCTGCCTCGAGTATTCCCAGGTATTTATAGCTGGATTGAGGTTGAATTGCCTTCATCATTTCACCACTTGGTAACCTTACACCTTCTGTTCATCCCATCACCATCGTAGCACATTTTGAGTGTCCAAACTTCATCTTAATTATTATTGTTATTATTATTATTACCTCCACCTTAGTAAAGGCAGAGGTATTGTTTTCAGTTGTGTTTGTTTGTTTGTTTGTTTGTTTGTCCATGGACAAGATATCTCAAGAACTACTAGATGAATTTAGATAAAACTTTCAGAGATGTTTGGCCTTGTGACTGGCACAAACTGATTTGATTTGGGGATCGATCCAGTACCGGACAAAGATTCTGGATTATTTTTCTGGTTTTATTACTTAATTTTTGAGAGTGGTTGGGTTCATTTTTAGTATTCTCATTTGTGAGAGCAGTTGATTTTATTTCAGATATTCTCATTTTAAAAATCATCTCTGGCTAATCATTGAGAGGACATTGGTGTTACCTTGGTGAAGGTTTGCGCTTTCTGAGTGCTCTTGTTATTATTATTATTAGACCAAAATTGGATGCCTAGCACCTAGAATATCATCAGGTGCTCACAGCCCTCTACCAGTCAGGCAATGGGATCAATGGATCCCATTTAGCAATTTATAGAGGATTATTGGTGTGGAAATACAATGATATTCTTGAGGAGACTCTGGGTATCAATGAAAACAAACTGGCTAGTCTGTTCCACAGGATTTTGCAGTCGGGAACCATCATGGATAATTTCCAGATGTCCTTGGCCTGGCTGTGTTAATGGGGG
>NC_068987.1:48635725-48640898 GCF_001194135.2 Octopus bimaculoides | reverse complement strand
GTTCAAGATAAACTCTACAGGTGTGGATGTGCTATCAGACAAGCTTGTCCAAGGAGTGTGCAGAGTGCTGGAACTGTTCTGCATGCACTTGTTCGGTGTCTGGACATTGCTGACCTGTGGGATTATGTCAAACAGCTGGTGTCACATGTGGAACGGATTGTCTATCGGCCGAGTCTATAGTGATGACTGCTCCATTGCCCTCCTTTAATCAGGCAGGCAAGGCAGTTTTCTTTTGCTTGATGGCTATGGCAAAAGAGGTTGTCTGGTGGACAAAGCTTGAAAGCATAAGGACAAATACATTCCTCTTTGGTAGAGGTCTCATTGACTTCTTCAAGTTTCCCTGGAAAAGGTAATTGAGGGTGGAGAGGGAAGCGCTATCCTCGAATGAGTTTACTGAAAGGTGTGTGAAAGTTGCGAAAATGGTAAGAGTGGATGGTACCTCTTTAAGTGTAGACTTGTGAATCAGAGAAAGGGAATTGGAGAGGATACTAGCCCTTGATATTCAGGGAGATTTTGGACAGTGGGGTCCCTCGATTATCCCTAGAGGTCATCCTGCATCAGGAGAACTACATCTCTATCACCCCACTAACTTTTTTTTTACCTTTGTATACTATGTAAATTTCCCTTCCTTTTCATTGTATACTGTGTACACTTACTCTTTTGTTTTTTGTTATTTCTTTATTTGTTTTATCTTTACATTGTATGTAAACACCCACACTTTGTGTCTGTCTTTGTATTGTCCCCCCCACACACACACACCTTCGCCCCAAATGGCAAATAAAATCATCGTTATTATTGTTATTGATTGCAAGATATAATTCTTTTATTGTTCTTTTTCTTCAACTCAAATTGTTTTCATGCATCATGGCACATTTTATGCCATACAAATTGATCTAAGAGCTATATCCTGCAATTAACAGACACATTTGCCCAATCCCGAGCAAAATCAAAATCACCAGTGTTCTCATTGCACCTGCACAGCAAAATCCATGCCTGGACTCAAATTACATTCTGGCATCCATTGCAAGTAGATGTAGCTTCTTTTGTTCTTTTTTTTTTTAAAGCTGCTTTCTCTCTCTCTCTCTCTCTCCACTTTTTTGTTAATCTTCTCCTTCAAACACTCATACATTTAAATCAATGGAAGCATCTATCATCATAATCATCACTATCATCATTATTATCATTGTTCAACATTTGGTAGTTTTAGGTAAATTTCTACTACATCACCTGGTACACCTCTGTGTTGCTGGGGTGTGTGCAGCAATGTGTTTTTTTGTTGTTGTTGTTTGGAGTGTGCAAACTCTTCCTGGTATTGTGATTGTGTCAGTTTCTTTTCTTTTCTGGGTTTTTTTTTTTGAGGTGTGGCACAGTCTTTTATTGTATTAGTGGTTGTATTATGTGTTGTGTTTGTAATATATTGAGTATGCGGCTTGCTGGTGGTAGTTTATTTCATTGGATATTTGTTTGTATACAGTGTATCTTGTGTTTGTGGATTGTTTTGTTTAAGTTGTATCATTAAATTAATAGTGTATTGTATAGGATGTGGACTGTTCCTAGAAGGGATAGTGTGTAGTATTGAGGATCCAGGTATCACTTTTACGTTTTTGTTCATATGTCTTTTTATCATGCCCAATGGTCTAATTATTACTGGTATTATTTTCACCATCATGCCCCACATCTTGAATATTTCAATTTTGAGTTTTTGTACTTTGACAATTTCTCCACTTCTTTTTAGATAATATTTTGGTCAGAAGGGAGGGCAATGTCTATCAGTAAGCAGATGTTTTCTTTTTTTCCAATCCTTGATTACTATGTCTGGGAATTAATTATCTTATGCAATAAATAATATGTAGGAAAGTTTTATCATGGCAATGAATAGCCAGTCAGTGAAACATACTCTAAATCGCTGAATTGCACTTATGAAAAAAATGGATTGTGTAGCCATGGACCAGCCCCAGACTAAACAAATCTAACTGGATGTTATTTATGATGGTCAAGAAATGCATACCCCATTGAAAATTAAAACACTATTGTAAACAATATTTCAAGTAGGTAATGACTGTATGATCATTTATTAAGTTTTATAAACACAAAAAAAATATTTCAGCACAAAAACATAATAAACTATGCCTGTGCAGATATGGCTATATGGTTAAGAAATTTGCTTCCCTACCACATGGTTTTGAATTCAGTTCCACTGTGTGGCACCCTGGACAAGTGTTTTATACTATAGCTCCTGGCCAATCAGGGCAAACTAAAGCCTTTTGAAAGGATTTGGTTGACAGAATCTGAAAGAATTCCATCCATCTATCTATCTAACCAAAAGACAATACAAAAATTGATTCCCCTTCCCCTACAGCACATACACCACACACAAGCAGTCAACAACCAACATCAATGAAAACAACAACACAACCACTTACACAAATGCACATAGAAGCTTACAACATGTCCCTACCCGCTTCCGATTCCTCAGAAATTTCGTTGGAAGACAAAAGCAGTGAGGAATGGCAAATAGCCAGAAAAGGAAGGAGGAAGAGGAACAAGAAAAGAAACAAACCAAATGCAAACGCAAACAAAGCAGGGAGATACACAACCCCTGAAAACTTTTTGAACACCAACACTAGCACACACAACACCAGCACAAACACCTCAAAAACAAACACACACACAATACTCACTGCCATCAACATGAAAAATGCACCACACACTAAAATCCATTTACCCCGATGCAATTGGAAGATGCCAGAAGTACTCTTCCAAAAAACTTTATAGTAATCTCCTCAAGGAAAAACCAAAGGTGGAGACACAAAAATCTTCCGAACGGTAAGTGACTCTCTGTTCCTATTGTTAGTGTTCACACACACACACATCATTAAGATTATGATCAAGGTTGGCTGTGTGAATGTGCGTGGCTTGGGGTCCCCTTGGAAACAAGGGTACCTCTTAAATGACATAAAGTCACATGAATTAGAAATCATAGCCATAAGAGAGACCAGGCTCCATAATCCATGGGCCCTAAAGTCCATGTTTGGCGGACAGTTTAACATTTATTTTTTTCCCTGTCTGCCGAGAATGGGTGGTAGTGGCACGGTGGTACTTTTTCGGAAGAGTCTGGATCTCAAAGTAAAGACAATATTCATAGACTTGGAGGGTAGACTGGTTGTCCTGGATGTCAACGGCAGCAATGGGTGCGCTTTTCGACTCGTATCAGTCTATGCACTGCTTTAAGAGGTCGACCGGATTTCTTTCGACGTCTAAAAGTATTCCTAGAAACGTCTCATCCTTTACTTTTAGTGGGGGATTGGAATGCTACCTTGAACATGTATCTAGACTACATGGGTAGAGATAGGAATAGACGGGGATGCAAATGCCTCAGAGACCTGCTCAGATGCTTTCAACTGTCTGACAGGTACTGACTCGACCACCTGAATGTGCCAATGTGGACATGGAGCAACCGCATTGGGTCGTCGAGATCATATCTAGATAGGATGCTGTGTAGGACAGTAGATAGAGATAGCGTAGGGTGTCCACAATTCTACATGGTCAGCTATATGGATCACAAACTTGTGACGTGTACACTAGACTTAGATAAGACACATAGGCAGGGTCCCGGTTACTGGAAACTAAATGTGTTATTCCTTTCGAGACAGGTTTTCAGAGACCGGATTAGCACGCTAGTAAAGAGGACTTTGACGGGAGCCATCATCAACAACAAATGGTGGTTTGCCCTCAAGAGAGCAATAAAAACAGAAGCAATTAGGTATAGCAAAGCACTAACCGTAGATAGAAACAGAGTAGAGGGTGACCTAGTTAAGAAGCTAAAAGAGGCGATTAGAAGTGGCATCACAGCCGATGTTTTGGCAGCAAGGTTGACCATCAACAAACACTTCAACACCAAACACGAAGGGTGTGTTGTCAGGGCTAGGATGCGTGCTCTAAGGAACGAAGGTGTTGGAGTCATGCGAGAGGCCCGGATGACGGGGGCGCACCAGGGTAACAAACCCACCATTTGGTCTCTGGTAGATGAACAGAGGCATGAATTACTCGAGCCAATTAAAATGTGTGAGGCCTTTCAACAGCATTTTTCCCGACTGTTCGGGATGAGTGGTTAGCGAGAACGCAGGGTGGACTTCAGTGCCTACCTGCACAGCCTGCCACAACTCTCAACAACAGAGACAGAGCACTGCGAAGGTGCCATCACAGCGGTGGAAGTGCGGGACACGATGGCAGAATGCTCGAGGGACAAATCTCCGAGTTTGGACAGTCTACCCTACGAGCTTTACAGTTGTATGCCAGACTTGTTTGGAGATGTCTTGGCAGCAGTGTATTGCAACTGGCAGCAAAACAGGAGCATCCCTGGTTTTGTGAGCCAAGGAGCCATAACACTGCTGAAGAAAGATCCAAACAAGCGGGACATAATAGATAACTTTAGGCCCATCACTCTGCTCAATGCAGTTTTGAAAATTTTGTCCAAGGTATTAGCCAAGAGGTTGGCACTTGTCATCAAGAAACTGGTCGACAAGGTGCAAACGTGCGCCATGCCGGGCCAGAGCATCCATGACAACCTCCATTTGATGCACTACATCATAGACAGGGTAGTTAAGGAACCTGGCATGGGTGGGGACCTGATCAATTTGGATCAATCGAAAGCTTTTGATAGGGTAGACCACTGATACTTGGAACTGTTCTCATAGCAGCTGGTTTTGGTCCTGTCTTCGGTCCCAGTCTCCGCAGCTGGATAGCTGCCTCGTACAGAGGCATCCATTCGGTAATTCGCGTGAATGGACATCTATCGAGACCTTTCGACATTGCACATTTGGTCCATCAGGGATGCCCCCTCCTGTTGTTTCTGTACGTATTGACTCTCGGGCCTCTACTGTGGAAGCTGGCAACACTGAGGGGCACCCTGCGAGAATTGGGATGCAGGAAGAATGTGTCCGCATACGTGGACAACATCATTGTCATAGCGTCTGGTTGGTGAGACTAAAAGACTATGAAGTGGTAACAGGAGCAAAAATCAACCAGGAAATGTCAGTGGGCTTGTGGGTTGGCACCTGGAGAAGCAAGCCCATGCCATCCAGCAGCGCCTCCTTCTTGGGACAGTCTGGTCGAGTTGCTCAGGGTCTGGTTTGGTCCAGACCGCCTAATGGAGAAGAACTGGGACAAGGTA
>NC_068987.1:48630524-48635644 GCF_001194135.2 Octopus bimaculoides | reverse complement strand
AGAGGAAGCTGCTCCTAAAAGGTCAGGCGGAGGTGGCGAACGCGTATATCGCGTCTGTCATCTACTACCACCTGACCGTCATGCCTTGTCCCGACCCTACCATCACCAAACTGGAACGCATCCTCTTCCGCTTGTTGTGGAAAGGAAGTGTTCCGATGGTCAAGCAATTCGTGTGCTGCCAACACCTCCAACATCACTGGGCATGCTGTGTTTAATGATGTGCAGACATCTCCAGCTTTACGTAGATGACAGTGGACAGGTATGGTCACCATTTGTGAGGCATGCTTTCCTGCAGTTCATCTCCATGACTGAACTGCAGTTGTGGATCAAGAAGACGCCGAGGAAGGCAAATAAGCTATTATGCCATCGACCTTGAGCGACTGCATCACAACCAAAGCATTCTATAGGGGATTAGTGGAGGGGAGGTACAACAATGATCTCAGGGTGAACCTCGGTGTTGATGAGGAATACCTGACCTGCCTGTTCAAGATGACTTTCGGGCTTGGAACTATGGACAACTTCCTGGCAGTGCTATCGAGAAGCACTACCTGGTCTGGAGAAGCTCTACAAGCATGCATGGCTTGAGAAACACCAGGCTGACCTGCCCAAGATGTGGTCAGAGCGATGAAACCATTCTGCATGCACTCATGCAGTGTCCAACCATTTCCAACCTGTGGGCTTATGTCGAACAATTGCTCTCGTGTGTGGGATGAGTTGGTTTATCAGCTCAGTCTATCATCAATATTGTCGCACCTCTTTCCTTCAAACAGGAAGGAAGAGCCATTTTCATCGTAGTTGTGGCTATATCAAAAGAATGTGTCTGGTGGATGTGTCTGAAAGGCCTAGACACAAACACTTTCCTCTCTGGTCAATCTCTCAACTTCTTCAAGTATCACTTGAAAAGCAAGGTGAGAGTAGAGAGGGAAGTTTTGTTTAGTGAATGCTTCAATAAAAGATGGGTGAATGTAGCAAGAATGGCACGTGTAAATGACAGAGCTACCTTGAGTGTAAGAATCAGAAAAACAAAGGAAAAAGAGAGTTACTAACTGTAAATGTGTCTTTTGCATGACATTATTGCCCAAGTTTACCGTGGTTTTTTCGTTGGTCTTTCATCCCACGGATAAACCTCCCCACTTTTGGAAACTACATTTTTTTGTTTTTGTACTATTTCAACTTTTGTATATCTCAAACGATTTTGATCCCTTTTGATCATTGTCCCTATTTAAATTTTTTGCTTTGTTTTTGCCCCCCCCCTCGAAAAGAAAAACTCTTCGTTGTATTTGTCCCCTCTGTGTTCGGCCCTGTGTGGCTAATAAAGGAAGTTATCTATCTGTCTGTCTATCTATCTATCTATCTATCTATCTATCTATCTATCTATCTGTTTATCTGTCTGTCTGTCCGTCTGTGGGTCCGTCCATCCGTGCATCTGTGTGTCCGTGCATCTGTCCATCTGTCTGTCTCTGCATGTGTGTTTATGTGTGCATGCGTGCAAGTGTGTGCATATTTGTTTCTCCTTGTCTCAACATTGCATGATAGTTCTAAAATGAACAATGTTATTCATTTTCAGTCTTCTGCGAAAACTTGTCTGAACAAGGGGAAATATTACCTTGCTTGGAAACAGGTGAGAGTTAGTGACATGACAGACTTCAGGCTGTAGAAAATCTGCCTCAATAAACTTCATCCAACCCATGCAAGTATAGAAAAGTGGATGTTAAAATGCTGACAATGATGCCACTACCACCAACACCACCGCTACCATCAACACCAATGCTGCTACCATCACCACCACTACTATCACCACTGCCACTGACAATGATGGAAACTACAATAAACTAATATCTTAGCAAAAATTACTTGAACAATAATAATTAAATTACTAATTTAATGTAATAGCAAGCACTGAGAAGTAAAACGCTAAACACCTAGCTAGCCATGACTTTAACCTGGATTCAGTTCTTCCTTTTTATTCCTTTTAACCCTAACCTGATTCTCTCCAAGTCAATAAAATTAACAAATTAACACATAAATATAAATGAAAGATATAAGTTTATTTCAAAACACCAGGGACAATAAATTTTTAAGTAGCTTTGAATGAAAGTGAGTACGACAAGCATAATTATTAGTAAAAGTTACTTCATTATGAATATTTGCTGTTTATCTATAATAACAAACATGAAATTCTATCTGCCCATCTGTCCAGGACCCCTGTATCTCAGTCTACATTTGCTCTTCATAGACATATTATACCTTTTCAGAATCAGGATGATACCTGGATTGAAAAATCTGTCCTTCATTTGGTTCTTGAACATCCAGCATTGGGATCAAGTCTGGATGAGGGTTTGTTATAAGCTAACAGTTGAAAATTCAAATTTTAAAGAACTCCAAAAATTTGTGAACGTAGAAGTTTTTTTTATTTAAACTGAATTTAAAATAATACCATATTGGTAGGGTAATACCGTATTGGTAAGGTACCAATAAATGCTTTATTATTATTGCTCTTTTTAGTTTTGGATCACAGGCCCAATTAGTTCTCCACAGGAGCTAGCTTAAAAGTTTGCATCGAGTGTGACTTTTAAACTAATCAGTCATATAATATTTGAAGTGAACAAAGGTTGGGAGATGATGAATCATGAAAAACCATGATGTTTTGTCTAAACCTTAACAAAAAATGTAAGCTGTCCAGTAATTTGTTTAAAAAGTGTACCAATATTTAGCCAAATCAATGAAAAATGAAATTGAATCACAAACTAAGCAAAATTTTCTCAACAAATAGAAATACATTTATGCATTGCTCATATAAGTATCCAGTTTAATTTTTGTGGGATAAAGTTGGACTAGCATTCTGTGAATGACGTTTAGGCCAACCAATCTTGCCACCAAGTAAATCACTGTCATAATTAACAAGTAGTCTAGAGTGAAAAGCCTGAAAACTGGAGAGAATTTCCTGCTCAATTTTATGAAAGTAATTACGAAGTGTAAAACCATTTCGGAGAGACCTTGTCAGAGTTATAAATCTTGGTCGGAACTTAACTTCAGACATGAATTTCTGAAAGAATTTAATGCGGGAAAAGACTTCTTGCTGTTGCAGAGAATGAAGATGGTGAATACTGTTATTTAAAACACTTCCACCAAGACAAAGCTGAAAGCTATTTTCCCAATAAAGTGTCTTAAGAAGTGAAATAAAACAAAAGCCAACTTCACGTATAGCAAGTAACTGTTTCTCTTTCATTGATGCTAACTTTAAAGCAAATTTTTCTAAATACTTTGTAGCAACTTTTTTCTTACAAGACAGGGCAGGAGACAGTGATGACAAAGGTTTAGTAAACATATGTATAGCAGATACGAAATTGTGGCTCATGGGAAATTTGGAACAATTTTCTGGCTTCTTTTTCATACAAAAATGTTGTCTTTGTTTAGAAATTTCAAAGATTATCTTAGACAAAACATTGTCTGCTTTTCTTTCATTTCTCATTACTTTTGGGCATATTATTTACTGTATGTCTCCATTTATAGACATTATATCAGCTATGGTCAAACCTGTAGCAAGAAGTGGAGCAAAAGGGAATTCATAACCAATATATTCTTCATCAACATCTAGTACAACATTCTCTTGTTTTCTAAACAGCCTGCCCTGTTTTAGTAACTTCAAAGCTAGGTCTTCTTGAATTTTCTCAAAATATATTTGTTTTTTTACATTACACATTTTATCAGGGATAGTTTCAGTTTCTCTTGATTCTAGATAGCAAGTTCTTATTCTGCTCTTAGAACGACTCATACAAAAGCAATTGGCTGCGGGTTTATTACCATGTTTTTCATTTGTCGTCCCAAAATATGCAAATGCGTTCTTGAATTTCTGGTTATTGCTCTTCACATCCCAGTTTGGACACACCCATACAAAACGGTTGAAGTAGGTTGAATCCAGTGCTAACTGTTAATGAGAAAATTTAAGAAAACAATGTCTTAAAATGCCAACAAAAAAAATTTGTTCATATTTTCATGAAACAGTTTTAATGAATTATCTAGTACATCTTCCTTCTTTGGTCAACAAGTGACATATATATATAAATATATGTATATACAGTAATCCTTGACTATCATGGGTGTTATGTTCCATAACCCTCTGTGATAGGTGAAAACCAGAAAAGTAGAAACAGTACCGTACTGCAATAGCATAACAGAGGATGGGTGGGGAGCACATCCCTGGCCACTAATTGAAGTGGGGTGCAGAATTGACTATAATACAATAAGCTTGAACGTCATTTATAAAAGTGCAATTGTTAAGGTGGATCTCCAGCTTATCGTTTTATACTGTTATTGAAGGTAAATGCAATATGATGGTTGTCTACGTTCATGGCAGGACATTTTTACAAAGGGCATCAAAAAAGGCTTGAGGCTCAATTGAGTGAAACCCATATATTTTTGCCTTGCCTACTACACATACTGCACAACTAAGGGTGTAAAATTAATTGTGGTGATAAACACTGTTAAATTTACTTAACTGTCGTTTATTCATTTAATCGTTAATCATTTTTGTGGTTCTAAAAATAGTTCATTCTTATTTTATCAGTGTAAATCGATTTTTCATTTCTGCATAGCTTGCAACTTCCAGTGTACATACTGTAAATGGTTTGTTATGTTATCAATTAAGACTTCGACTTCCTACCCCAAGCAGACATGTGACTGCTAATAAGATCATTCAAAAGTGGTTGTCCCATTTCTATCCTTGGATATTTGAGATACTTCAAGAAAACAATACTACAAACAGTAGAGCAGTTCAACTGGGTTCTACAATATGATCTCTTCTATAAGCTTTAAAGCAGAGTAATTCATTTTCTACTTCTATCAGGTCATCCCATAAGTTCTGTCCGAATTTTGAATAAAGAAAACAAGTGATCAAATGTTATATTTAATTGAAATTTAATCATCAATGTACTTTCCCTGATTATCTATGACTTCCTTCCATCTATTTATAAGCTTTTTAATCCCATCAATGTAAAACTCTTTTGGTTTCAAAGCGAAGAACTCTGAAATGTCAGTTTCAACCTCCTCCTGGCTCGCAAAAGTTATGTCCCCCAAATGATTCTGTAAACTACGAAACAAATGGTAGTCTGAAGGAGCAA
>NC_068987.1:48621096-48630514 GCF_001194135.2 Octopus bimaculoides | reverse complement strand
TTTCGATTCACTAAATTGGGTCTTTTTTTCTTCAAAGCTTGGTTCAAACACTCTAATTGCTGACAGTAGATTTGAACATTGATTGTTGCATTAGGTGGTAACAATTCAAAGTGAATTACTCCTTTGCAATCCCACCAGATAGAGAGAAGAACCTTTTTCCCATGAAGTTCCCTTCTCGGTTATGGTTGAGCTTTTTCCCTTTTACTAAGCCACTGTTTACGATGTTTAACATTTCAATAGAAGATCCATTTTTCATCACCAGTCACAAGTCTATCCAAAAAGACGAAATGAGTTCACAAGAATGGAGAGAAGAGCAGATGTCAACTTGTGATTTGCAGTTGCTTTCGGACAATTTATGAGGCGCCCATTTTCCAAGTTTAGGAAACTTTCCAAGTTGTTGAAGATGACAATGAACAGTTGTATGGTTTGAACTAAGCTTTATTGCCAATTCTTCAACTGTTCATGCAGGATTTTCTTCAAGTAATGCCTCAAGGAGCTTATCATCAAACTCAACTGGACGTCCTGTTCGATCTTCATCTTCAAGGCTGAAATCTCCACTTCTGAATTTTGCAAACCTTCTTCTGCAAGTTCTTTCATTCAAGCATTCTTTCCCATAAACTGAGTGTATGTTTCGAGTCACTTCAGCTGCAGAGTTTCTTTTTTTGTACTCATAAAGCATTATGTGCCTTAAATGCTCTTTGGATACTTCCATGTTAGAAAGGATTTTAATCAAAAAATTTTAATTCTATTATTCTGTAAAATAATATTTAATTAGTTTAAGTGTACAGAAAATGCATAAAAATAATTTTTAATTCCATTAGACATTCTAAAATACTATTGAATTTCATTCAATTTTAAAAAAGGTAAAATTGGCAGAACTTATGGGATGACCTGATAATTATGACTATATTAAGGTTTACTCTTTTCTCTGTACAATGTTTACAACTTTTACTTGTTTGTCACAAGAACATGATGCGTGCCTTCCCTAAAAATGAAAGTGGAGCTAAAGGAAGGAAAAGGCAGAAATGAGAGAGTGAAGAGGCTTTGAAATCAAGCAAGACCCTTATTCATTATTTTGGCTAAAAAGAATCAAATCATTCGACAAGTTCACAGACATTTTAAGTTTGTGAAAATTTTCTTGCCACTGAAACTGAAGCATATGCAATTTCATTAGAAAACAAGTCCAAGTCATGTTTCCTTAAATCCAAAGAAAGTGGGACAAATGTCGCAGTTAACAAAAAAAGTGAAGTAGAAACATTATATGAAGGCAGTTCTGATGTTTGTGGTGATGATGGCGATGATGATGACAACGTGAAGGTAGTGGAAAACACATTTACAAAAGAAAATGTGCTAACTGGAATTCCTGAAGATAAGCAATCTTGAAAATAAGCAATCTTGAAGATAAGCAATCCTGAAGATATGCAATCCTGGGGAGAAGCAATCTTGTTTTTCAACCTAGTACATCTAAACCTCTCTTTTCAGTGCAGGTCATAATTACCTTATTAGTTCATTTCATTATTCTATCTATTTCATTATCTGTGTAAACATAGTTTCGTCTTCCATGCTGTATGTTTAAAAAAACAAAAAGACTTAAGATCTCTTCACTCAATCCAATTCTCTCTCTTTCTCCCTCTCGTTCACACTCATTTATTATCGTCACTTATTCACTAATTTATCTAATTTTGTCACAGTTTGGCTGATTAAAAACTCTTGGTTATAGCACTAGTTAAGAATTTCAAATGCCCAATTCTATCTCATTATTATCATAATATTCTCTGACACTGGCAGCCTGAGTTTTCGCTGTTTCCCAGTGTGCCTGTCGTTCCCATCCCACCACCTGTACCGGAAGTCTCTATCCTCTGACCTCTATTGGATGTCTCCCGTGAACACTTCTAAAGGCTTAATGCTCCCCCATCCCTACTTAGGGTTTATCTCCTATGTAAGGTAGTGATTATGTAGTGCATAAAAATAATGTTGTAGTGTATGCAGGTTGAAAGCTATTGTATGTACACGAGTTCTGCCAAATGCGAGCTTTCTTTACAGGTACATGATGTTGCTGTCCCTCATCCCAGGGTTTCACAGGCCCACACCTCCCACACCCTCAGGGTTGGCACACTCAATGTTGGCACACTCAATGTTGGCACACTGAAAGGTAGGTCTGGTGAAATTGTTGAGATGCTTGAAAGGAGATGTGTAGATTTGTGTTGCATCCAAAAAATAAGGTGGAGAGGAGGTTCTGCTAGGACCCTCACAAGCAAAGAACGTAAGTATAAGATTTTCTGGGCAGGGAACACTAATGGGGTCGGGGGCGTGGGTATACTTCTTGTGGAGAAATGAGTTGATAAGGTAATCGAGGTAGTCAGAGTCTGCGATAGAATACTTAAGATAAGATTAGTGCTGCAACATGGGTTAGCAACCATTATCTCGGCCTATGCCCCTCAGCCGGGGCTACCTGATGAACAGAAAGACCAATTTTATGACACTCTCTTGCAGACTACATCATCGACGAATGACAGGGACCTTCTCTCTGTGGCTGGTGACTTCAATTGGACAACATGTGCGGGGCTTCCATGGCGTACATAGAGGTTATGGTTTTGGTTCCCACAATGAGAAAGGAACCAGGCTACTGGAGTTCTGCAATGCAAATGATCTTATGGTTTGTAATACTAACTTCAGGAAACCTGCCAGCTACCTACTCACCTACTGATATGGGGGACACACTAGACAAATTGATTATATCCTCACCAGGAAACGGGAAAGATGGCTACTTATAAATGCCAAAAACTTCCCAGGTGAAGATTGCACCCTACAACATAGATTAGTAGTTAACAACTTCAGGATCAGGACTAAATGGATACCCAGAAGACGACCAGCATGGAGGAGAAGGGTCTGGAAACTCAAGGATCGTGTGAATGGACAGAGATTTAGAGACATTACTTGAAGTTTTTGACGAAATAGAGGGGGATATAGCATCACATGATGTGGAATACAGCTGGAAGTTTCTATGAGACAACCTGTTGAGGGCCACTGACCAGATCTGTGGATGGTGCAAAATCCCTTCTCAACCCAAGGTAATGTGGTGGTGGAACAATGTAGTTGACAGGGTCATTAGGGAAAAGAAACAGGCATGGAAGAACTGGAAGAACGATGGTAGCAGGGAATTGTATCAAACTGCCAGAAGGGAAGCTAGGAGGCAGGTTTATTTAGCCAGAGGGGAAGCAGATAAGAAGAAATTTGCCAATGTTCTGCATCATGAGGACCAAAGACTTGAAGTGTTTCGTGTTGCAAGACAGTGTGTGAGAGAGACTCGTGATGTCATAGGAGAGAAATGTGTCTGCATGTATGACGTCTCACTTGCATATAATGAGGCTGCAAGGAGAGAGACTTGGAGATGCCTGTATGAAAGGTTGTTAAATGAAGAGAATGAATGGGAGAAAGAGAGTGTGCCAAATGTCGACCCAACAGAGGGACCAGCTATCCAAATTGACAGTACCTTGGTAGATAAAGCAATTAAGGGTATGAAGACAGATCAGGAATTGCCACAAAAAGGCTCAAAATATCTGGCAGTGTCAGCTATAGTCTAGTCACCCGTATAGTCAACCAGGTGATACATGAAGGAGTCATACTCAATGACTGGTGTAGCAGCACCATAGTCAACTGCTACAAAGGTAAAGGTGATGCATTAGATACAAATAATTACAGTGGTATCAAGTTGTTGGATCAGGTGATGAAAATAACAGAGAGGGTCATAGCCCAACTAACTAGAGAGAGAGTCAGTCTCGATGAGATGCAGTTTGGTTTTGTGCCAGGGAAAAGTACCACTGATGCTATATTTCTGGTAAGACAGCTGCAAGAAATACATAGCCAAAGATAAACCTCTGTACCTGGCGTTCGTTGACATGGAAAAAGCCTTTGACAGGGTCCCCCACTCCCTTATCTGGTGGTCAATGAGGAAACTAAGGATAGATGAATGGTTAGTGAAAGCTGTACAAGCCATGTCAGTAAGGTGAGGGTTGCCAATGAGTACAGTGAAAAATTCTGGGTAGGAGTAAGGGTCCACCAAGGATCAATCCTCACCCCACTCCAGGCAATAACACAGGAATTCAAGACAGGATGCCCCTAGGAGCTTCTCTATGCTGATGACCTTGCTCTAATAGCTGAGTCACTATGAGAACTAGAGAAGTTTCAGGTGTGGAAGCAAGGATTAGAATCGAAGGGCCTTAGAGTCAACCGAGCAAAAACCAAAGTCTTAATAAGTAGGAAGGAGACAAACCACAAATCCATTCAGGTAGATGGCCCTGCTCAATCTGTAGAAAAGGCATAGGTAGAAACTCCATAAGATGTACCTAGTGTAAGCTATGGACACATAAGAGGTGCAGTAATATCAAAGGAAGGCCAACTGGGAAGATAGTTTTTGTGTGTGACAAATGCTCAGGAGCAATAAACACTGAAAATGTGCAGAGAACAACTTCTGCCACATTCCAGGTGGAAAAACTAGACGTAGTTGATAGCTTTCATTACCCAGGCGACCAAGTCAGTAGCAAGGGTGGATGCTCTGAAAGTGTAGCTGCTAGAATAAGAATAGCCTGGGCAAAGTTCAGAGAGCTCTTACCTCTGCTGGTGACAAAGGGCCTCTCACTCAGAGTAAAAGGCAGACTGTATGACGCATGTGTACGAACAGCCATGCTACATGGCAGTGAAACATGGGCCGTGACTGCTGAGGACGTGCATAAGCTTGCAAGGAATGAAGCCAGTATACTCCACTGGATGTGTAATGTCAGTGTGCATACACGAAAGAGTATAAGCTCACTGAGAAAGAAGTTGGACTTAAGAAGTATCAGATGTGGTGTGCAAGAGAGACTACTGCACTGGTATGGTCATGTGTTGTGAATGGATGAGGAAAGTTGTGTGAAAAAGTGTCACAGCCTAGCGGTTGAGGGAACCTGTGGAAGAGGTAGGCCCAGGAAGACCTGGGATGAGGTGGTGAAGCACAACCTTCAAACATTGGGCCTCACCAAGGCAATGAATAATAAGTGACCAAGACCTTTGGAGATATGCTGTGCTTGAGAAGACCTGGCAAGCCAAATGAGACCATAACTGTGGCCTATGTCAGTGCCAGTGCTGCATAACCAGCCCATTTAAGAGTACCCTTCAATCATTAGGCAATAAACTGCACTTTTGAAATCGTTGTCATGGCCGATGACAGTACCGCCTGATTGGCACCTGTGCCAGTGGAATGTTAAAAGCACCATTCGAGCATGATCATTGCCAGGGCTGCCTGACTGGTTCCCGTGCTGGTGGTATATAAATACACCATTCAAGCATGGCCGTTGCCAGTGCAGTCTGACTGGATCCTGTGCTGGTGGCACATAAAAAGCACCATTTGAGCATGGTCAATGCCAGTACCGCCTGACTGGCCCTCATGCCAGTGGCATGTAAAAGCACCCACTACACTCTCAGAGTGGTTGATGTTAGGGAGGGAATCCAGCTGTAGAAACTTTGCAAGATCAGATTGGGGCCTGGTGCAGCCTTCTAGCTTGCCAGCCCTCAGTCAAACCATCCAACCCATACCAGCATGGAAAGTGGACGTTAAACGATAATGATGATGATGATGATGATGATGATGATAATTGAAAAATATGACACTGGACTTCTGAAGTTCAATAAAGATAAAGGAAGGGCAATTGTTTTTGATGCATTGAGAATGCAAATATTGCAGAAAGGTTGGAAGTTCTTTCTGAATTTGGACAGTGTTTTCTTACTAACAAACAACCAAGCAATGAACAAGAACAAGGTTTAGGAGAAAAGTAGGAAATGGCAACAGTGAGGAAATATATGCTCATGGCTTCCTCTAAGAAGACAACACTTTGCATCTGCTGTCTGCTTTTTATACAGTCCAATCTGCAGTCCAATCTGCAGTCCTCATTAGAAAAAGAATGTGGATTCTACCAATGGAAGAAACCAGAAAGAATACCTCTCCATGAGAATTCGCCAAATCATGTTTGTTTCACTCAATGGAAAGATTTTGAGAGAAATTTAGTTTAGAATGGACTAATCGATGCTAAGCTACAATCAGTAATGGAAGGTGAAAGACAGAGATGGCATAGTATCTTGACAAGTGTTCTTCATTGTATCAAATTTCTTGCAACACACAACCTCGCATTGTGAGGACACAGAGA
The DNA here is from genome assembly GCF_001194135.2 of Octopus bimaculoides. Taxonomy (NCBI): domain Eukaryota; kingdom Metazoa; phylum Mollusca; class Cephalopoda; order Octopoda; family Octopodidae; genus Octopus; species Octopus bimaculoides. The sequence continues at coordinate 48,624,335 of NC_068987.1, read as the reverse complement.
GTCACTTCAATTAAAAGATGAGTTAAATCTTGGTAATTTCATCAGGCTGTTAAAACTTTTGGCCACATTCAACCCCATCAAAAGAGAATTTCTCAGTCATGTAGAAAGCCATCCTGGATCTACATCTTATCCTTCACTATCTGTTCGAAACGAATTTACCTTTTTGTTTTTGTCTCTGCCTGCATGCACATTTTCTACTTATATATTGAATCACTCTCAAACATAGTCATGCTTCTCAGCTTCTGGTAATATATATATATATATATAAATGCATATTATTTTTTACTTTTTCAATATTATCATGTATACGTATAACTCTCTATGGCTTTTTTCTGCTTTTGATATTTTTATGCTGTACTCTACTAGGCACACGTGGCCCTTGTTTCCATTGTATTTCGTCTTGACCTGTTACCATTTTTTGAAACATATCCGTTATATTCTTATGTTATAGTTTTACTGCACATATAGACTTGTGTACACAATGATATGTCTTTCTTTTTCTTTTTCGTCTCTCTCATTATTATTATTATTATTGTTGTTATCATTATTTTTTCCCTTTCATAACTTGGTTTGTAAATTATCCGATTTTCCCTTACTGCCCCATCTGTGTTCTGTTATTGTATCTTATCTTATATTTATTTTTATTCTATTTTATTCTATTTCATCATATTAAACTTTCTTGACATTCTTCAAGAGATTCTCCACACTGATGAGAATGACAATGCATAAATTTAATTATAATTACTATAATTAAATTTTTATTTTTTTCTTATACATTTGCATTGTTTTTCGAAACGTACATATGCATTGAATCCAGTTTTGCAATAAATCTATTTCTGATTCTACATTTTTGTCCATTTTTTTATACTTGTTTTATGGTATATTTTTATACCTATAACAAAACTCTTCAAATATTATTTTCATATTCTTATTACTTGCTCTGGCTGATTTTTATGAATATGATGAATCTTTATTAGAAATCATTTTTTTCTCTCTTTCTGAATCCCCCTAAAAGTTTGAATTGTTCTTTTTGAACTCATTTTTTCTTACATACATACTTATATATATATATATCGTAATACAATATATAGACATACATACAAATATAATTAACATCATCATTTAACATCTGTTGTCCATGCTGGCATGGGTTGGATGGTTTGACCAAACTGGCACGTTGGAAGGCTGAACCAGACTCCAGTCTGATTTGGCATGGTTTTCTATGGCTGGATGCCCTCCCTAATGCCAGCCATTCCAATAGTGTTATTAAGTGCTTTTATGTGCCACCAGCACAGGTGCCATTTGCATGACACTGGGGTGCTTTTACATGCCATCGGCACAGGTGTCAATTTGCATGACACTGGTATCTCCTTGACTGCGATTTTGCTCAGTTTGATGGGTCTTCTTCTCAAGCACAATATAATGTCAAAGGTCTCGGTCATTGCCTCCATGAGGCCCAACACTCGAAAGGAACTCAGCCACTTTGCCTTCATGAGGCCTAACACTTGAAAGGTGTTATTTACGTGCCACCAGCATGGGTGCACTTGGCTTGACAGGTCCTCTCAAGCACAGTATATCACCAAAGGTCTCGGTCACTTGTAATTGCCTCTGTGAGGCTCAAAGTTTGAAGATCATGCTTCACCACCTCATCCCATATTTTCCTGGGTCTACCTACCTCTACCACAAGTTCCCTCCACATTTAGAGATTGGCACTTCTTTATACAGCTGTCCTCGTCCATATGCATCACATGACCATACCAGCACAGTCGTCTCTCTTGCACACCACATCTGATGCCTCTTATGCCTAAATTTTCTCTCAAGATGCTTACACTCTGTCGAATATGCACACTGATATTGCACACCCAGTGAAACATACTGGCTTCATTTCTTTCAAGCCTACGCATGTCCTCAGCTGTCACAGCCCATGTTTCACTGCCATGCAGCATAGCTGTTCACACAGAGGCATCAAACAATCTGCCATTCACTCTGAGAGAGTGGCCTTTGTTGCCAGCAGGAGAAGGAGTTATCTGAACTTTACCCAGCCTAATCTTATTCTCACAGCTATGCTCTCAGAGCATCCACACCCACTACTCACTTGGTCACCTAGATAATGGAAGCTATCTACTACCTCTAGCTTGCCTCCCTGGCAGTTGATGGAGTCTATTTTCTGTGCATTTTCGGCATTTATTGTATCTGTGTAACTTTCACATACAAAGGTTACTTTTCCTCTTAACCTTCCTCTGTTGTTGCTGCATTTTTTATGTAACCATAGCTTACACTGGGTGCAGCTTATGGAGTCTCTACTTACACCTTTTCTACAAATTAAGACTTTGGGTTTTGCTAGGTTAACTCTAAGATCCTTTGATTCTAGACCTTGCTTCCATATCTGGAACTTCTTCTCTAGTTCAGATAGTGATTCAGCTATAAGAGTAAGGTCATCAGCATAGAAGAACTCGCAGGGGATCATTGTCACTTGTCTTTGAGGTAGCCAGCAGAAGAATATCATAAAAGTGCTCCTTCTGTTCATTTGGTAGGCCTGCTTGAGGGACATAGGCAGAGATAATTGTCACTATACTGTTCTGTAAGACTAGCCTAAGCTTAAGCACTCTATCACCCACTCTGACTACCTCTATGACCTTATCCACCCATTTCTCTGCAAGAAGTATGCCCACGTCACCTACCCTGTCACTGTTACCTTCCCAGAAGATGTTATACTTATGTGTCTTGCCCATGAGGAACCTGGCTGAAGTTCCTCTCCACCTTACCTCGTGCTGCTATTGGTTAGTCCATTATGTATAGACAGAAAGAGGTAGGTGAGTTGGAGAGACAGGAGTATGCAAGTCTTCTAGTACAGAAGTGAAGCAGAGCCCTGTTGGCGTTATATACATACATACATACATACATACATACATACATACACACACACACACACATATATATATATATATATATATATATTAGGGACAAAATTACAGGTAAAAACTCAATTAAAATCAATTTATAAAAAATTAAAATTAAATTGAGCTTTATAGATAACTAGCAGTATAACCCGACCTTGTCCGGGTGTGACTTATTATGCCATCTACGATAAGTCTTGCTAGCTGAAAATCAACTAAAAAAGAAAGCCTTACAACGAAAAAACCCTTATGATGTAAATATGTTCATAATTCAAAAGACAATGAAATTAATAGGGAAAGTCTGAAGGCTGTTTTGCATAATATTATTAAGCATACGTAAAT
>NC_068987.1:48614982-48615798 GCF_001194135.2 Octopus bimaculoides | reverse complement strand
TACACACATCAACATTATAGATATAAGATTTAGTTTCTGTGTTTCTTATATAAACACGTGCACGCATTGCTATTTTATAACTGTCTTCCATTCTCTCTTTCTCTCTCTTCATTGCTACCATCTCTATTCCTTTCTCCCCCTCTCTCTCCCTCTTCTCTCTCGCAAAACATTCACTACAATATAACTCATGTTCGTCAATGTTTGGTAAATATACCACGATTTTCACTAGGGTGTCAGTGTTAGGGTTTATGTATCACTTTCTCTCTCTCTCTCTCTCTCTCTCCCCCTCTCTCTCCCTCTCTCTTTCTCTCTCCCTCTCCCTCTTTTACTCTTACTCTCTATATTATATGTTGAGCGCGTAATTACTGCACTGGAAAGTTCACATCGAAAAAATTCCATTGATGTAAAAATTTTAAAATTCCGTTTACTTTGTGTGATTTAAGGGAGATTTGGCTGTTGTTTCTAGCAACTTTTATATTTCTTCCCTTCTACCTGTACACACAATCATTGTCTACAATATGGCTCATGTTAGTCAATGTTTGGTAAATATACTACGATTTTCACTAGGGTGTTAGGGTTAGGGTTTTAGGGTCAAGGTTAGGGTTTTAGGGTTACGGTTAGGGTTAGGGTTTAGGGTTAGGATTAGGGTTAGTGTTACAGTTATGCTTTTAGGGTTAGGGTTAGGGTTAGGGTTTAGGGTTAGTGTTAGGGTTAGTGTTAGGGTTAGGTTTAGGGTTTTAGGGTTAGGGTTGGGTAATCGTGCGGGTGTTAATCTGAAAAATTACAGAAATGTGAAAATTACCGACCCTGCCATCT
>NC_068987.1:48610031-48614404 GCF_001194135.2 Octopus bimaculoides | reverse complement strand
GGGGTATAGAATATGGAATATAATATGATATACAATATACAATATAAAATAAAATAAAATAAAAATGGATGGCACCATGAAAGAAAGTATTGAATGTAGATGAAATATTGAGTGTTCAATATAAAGGATCAAATATATAAATATATAAATATAAATAAAAATATATATATATAAAGGCGACTCGAGTTTCAGGGCTATTTCCCTTCGTCATGGCCTGTATGACAGACTTTAACAGACTGTCTATATATATATAGGAGAAGAAAATGGATATAATAACAATGGGAAACTCGTTGTTTTTGCTGGTATGTCTTTAATTAAATAGATAAGAAGGAGGAAGAAGCAGATACTAGCTCAGTATCCTGTCATTGCAAAGTATTGAGGTTTGTATGCTTCACTGGATGTGCAATGTCAGTGTGCATGCACAACAGAGTGTAAGCATCTTGAGAGAAAAGCTGGGCATAAGAGGTATCAGATGTGGTGTGCAAGAGAGATGACTGCACTGGTATGGTCATGTGATGCATATAAACAAGAACAGCTGTGTAAGAAAGTAACTGTCTAACTGTGGAGGGAACCTGTGGGAGAGGTAGACAGGACGATATGGGACAAGGTAGTGAAGCATGATCTTCAAATGTTGGGCCTCATGAAAGCAAAGACAAATGACCAAGAACTTTGGTGATATGCCATACTTGAGAAGACTTATCAAGCCAAATGGAACTGTAATCATGTTCAATGCCAGTGTCACATAGTAGGTATCCATAAAAAGCACCTTTTGAATGTGGGGCCTCATATAGGCAATGATAAGTAACCGAGACCTTTGGTGATGTACCTTGCTTGAGAAGATTCATCAAGCCAAGTGAAAGCATCGTCATCATTGTGGCCAATGCTGGTTTCACATAACTGGCACCTGTACCAGTGGCACATAAAAAGCACCTATCACACTCTTGGAGTGGTCGGCATTAGGAAGGGCATCCAGCCATAGAAACCATGCCAAATCAGATTGGAACCTGGTGCAGCTCTCCAGCTTACCAGTTTCAGTCAAATCATCTAACCCATGCCATAAAAAAAGTAAACTGACAAGGTAGCAGTCGCTCTCTGACAGGTTTATGGTCAAGCCTGTGACAGCTGAAACCTCCAGCATGCTTGGCCCTAGACTATATCCCTGCCCACCAGTGTCAGGGGTGGAGATTGTTGTCTGCAAGTGCAAGCTCTGTGAGTCAGAGTGACTGTTCCAGTGCATCTCCTTCACAATGCCTTTTCCATTTTGTCTGCTGGTGCCATGAGAAATATTTCTATATTGTGAGATGCAAGATTCTCCATTAATCCTTCTAGTTAATAGACTATTCTACGACATAGTGCTGCACTATCAGGAATCACGCATGCAATTAATATTTACAAATATTTACAATCAATTTCTCTATAATGAGATAATACTTCTAGCTTTTTGATTAGAACATGTCAAGTTTTATAAATTTGTTTTACAATTCCAAGGGAAGATAGATTTACCTTGAGGAGACTTTTGGGCTTGTAGCTCCTACTGTTCATTCTCACTCTCTCTCAAAAAAGTGAGTAATAATGTTTTTCTCCCACAAGAACCTGATTATCTCTCCCTCCTTTCTTCCTCCCATATTCTACACCCTCAGATTCTTCAGACAGAACCCATCAGATGTCAAACCATCCAACCCATGCTAGAATGGAAAATGAACTTTAAGTGATGATGATGGTGATGATGATGGTGATGATGGTGGTGGTGGTGGCAGCGGCGACCAGGAGGAGGATAAAACAACACACACACATACACATGAATACACACACACACACACACACATTCAACAATACTGGCAACACTTTGAATCTATCCATAATGGAAATAAAACACATAAAAAGTAATACAAACCAATTTAAAAGTTTTTCTCCTGAGGCTCCTAGTAATCCACTGACCAGGAAATATAGAAGTGGTTTCAAAGTCTCCTTTGCTACTGAAATAAACCTGGAAAATATCAATACAATATAAATGATACAGAAAACATGAACTTAAAGATTGTGTTGCAAGTTAAGGTTTATATAGGATTTCGTCAACACTTGACTAAACTCTAAACAATACTTCACACCTAATAAGGCGGTGAGCTGGCAGAATTGTTAACATACTGGGCAGAATTGTTAACATACTGGGCAAAATGCTTGGCAGTATTTCGTCTGTCTTTATGTTCTAAGTTCAAATTTTGCCGAGGTTGACTTTGCTTTTCAGGGTTGATAAAATATGTAGCAGTTAAACACTGAGGTCGGTGTAATTGACTTACTTCCTTGCTTGGACTTGATGGCCATGTGCCAAAATTTGAAATCAATATTTCACAGCTAATACTAGGATGGAGGTGTGACTGAATGGTTAAGAAATCTGATTCCCAATCACATGGTTTTGAGTGTCTCTACATGACACTTTGAGCAAATGCTTTCTACTACAGCCCCAGAGTGATTGAAGTTTCGTGAGTGGATTTTATGGATGGAAACTGAAAGAAGCCCATTGTCATCATCATCATCATCGTCATCATTGTTTAATGTTCACTTTTCCATCCTCATATGAATAAGCTAGAATTCAGTGAACTAAAAAACTTTGATCAACTGAAATTATTCAAACAATTACTAGACAAAAAAACTTCTTCTAGAAGCATTTAAAATCTAAAAATAACAAAGGAGGGAGATAACTGCAATAAGATGAGTTTATCAAATAATTTGAATAAAATAGTCAATATAGAAGATAAAAGTACATCTGGTCTTTAAAACCATCCACAACCTTGTCATTCATTGGCATTCTCTGTATCACCATCTCCATCGTACTAATGCCTTTACACTTAATCTTCTTTCCATTTACTACCCTTAAGCTGGTTATTCCACTCCGACTTTCAGCCATCTTTTAGGTCATTAAGGTTATATGTCAAACAGAACAGACATTTACAGTTGTCTTGTTAATCTAGTAAATGTAATTGATTTATAAAAACCTATGAATATATTCTATAGTATGAAAAATTAACATTGCTGACACAAGTAATTTATGTAAGAGTGTTTGATATACACAGAAATAGTAATGAGTATAGTGGGTTTAATTATAATCACAAACAATATAAATGAGAGCAAACATCTCAGAAAAATGTTTGCATACTAGACACATATATTGTAAAATCTCACATACCTAAGACATTGAGCTGAAAAATTAGACTACATTTTTGTTATTCATTCTAATTGCTTGATTGATCTCAGATGATCAAAACTTTTCATTCACTTAATTTATTTATGTGAGACTTCACCATATATCATCATCATCATCATCGTTTAAAGTCTGTTTTCCATGCTGGCATGGGTTGGACGGTTTGACTGAGGTCTGGAGAGCCAGCGGCTGAACCAGGATCCAATCTGATCTGGCAATGTTTCTACAGCTGGATGCCCTTCCTAACACCAACCACTCCGAGAGTGTAGTGGGTGCTTTTTTTACATGCCACCAGCACAGGAGCCAGTCAGACAGGCCTGGCATCGATCATGTTTGGATAGTGCTTCTAACATGCCACCAGCACAGGGGCCAGCCAGGGAATACTGGCCTCAGCTAATATATATATATATAGAGAGAGAGAGAGAGCATACAGTACATTGACATAATCTATCAGGTTAAATATATTTATATATATCAAAAGTCAAGAGTAAAAATACAGAAATTTGTTGTGGGAGCCAAGATCTTAAATATCTATCCAGTTCTGCATAAATGATAAGTGTGTCAATAAATCTAGAAATTTGTTTTTTCTTTAAAAACATAACTTTTATATCTTAAACATCAGCACTTACCAAATCCAGTCATGTACAAATAACTTGAACGCTTTCTTTAAAGCCATGGAAGCAAATAGGAAGGGAGAAACAAGAAATATTTTACTAGCTTGCTCTTGTCAGTTACGTTTTTTTTTAAACTAAATACTAAGTATACTGATATATATATACACACATATATACATACATATATTATTATAAGTATTTATTTTCTCTTAGTTAATAATTAACTCCGACAAAATAAATTAGTTAATAGATACCAAGGTAGCAAAGATCACAAAATGACTGTGGTGTAACTCCTGTTTATGAGGTAGAAACTCCCTGTTATTTTGGGTAATTGAGTAAATATAAAAATTTAATAAATGGAGTAATACGCATATGTTAAATGAATTCTTTTATTTCCAACATATGTTTCGAAGATTACAAATGGTTCCTTCCAAAGGAATAAGTGATGTTAATAAAGATGTAATCGTCTCTTCAGGGAAATACATAGGAACCAGCTTAACCGTAAGGCATTTTAACCGAATGTGATAACTGTAGGTAGAGAAGATTGCTACGTAACTTAT
>NC_068987.1:48600107-48609797 GCF_001194135.2 Octopus bimaculoides | reverse complement strand
TATATATATATATATATATATATATTACATGTTCATAGTATCCCAGTCATCTCTCATTTATATACCAGTCTATTTCCTGATAAATGACATTAGTTATGGCAACATTAAGTCTATGGAAGACTAAAAGATTATCTTATGAACTACATTAGCTTATAGCTGTTCTGCAATAAGATGCAGTGGACTCATAGCAGAGTGCCTGAATAACACCTTATTGCTTCATTGGAGCCGTGAATATGAAGTGCAATTTATTTGGGAAATGATTACATTTGCACCTAAAAAAGGGAATGGCATCAACAATGGGAAAGTCAATACAGCAATGCCTAAGTGAAGACTAAAGGTTAAAAAATGTCATTAAAACATCTAGATGGTTTGGATAACACTTTAAAAATTATTTCCACAATTATTATGGGGTTATATACAGTTCTATTGAGAAAGCATTAGGTCAATTTTTGTCGAAGAGTATTGTGAATTGAGTTATCATATATTGTAGGTATTTGTTTAATTTCTAATAGAAGACAAATGATCTCATAGAGATATGAACTGAAAATGCAGACTGACAAATGACAAAAACTAAGGCATTTAATCTGGTATCCTACTATTTGTATCAACTTGCCTCTCTATTTGGTTATACACTACAACATAGTTTTCAATACAGACAAGATTAATAAAGACATACCAATGTGTTTCCATCATTTCTTATAATCCCTGCATTCTGAGCATTAATCCAGAATGATAATACTGAAAAAGTAAGAAAGTAAAGAACAATGTATTTTTTTTTATTTTGCAACTATATAAGACTATTTTGTTTGAAATATGTTATAATTTTAACAAAATGTCCAACATTGAGTCTGCTTAATCTTTCAATTTATTTTCTCTTAACACTTAACTCTCCTTATTTCTGCACAGTTACAACACATATCAAGGGAACATAAACCAGAGTTTCAATGGCATATAAGTGGCTGAGATGACAACACTCCACCCGAATGGGATGCTGGTCTGTATCAGGGTTAACTTTCCAGCTGTTGTTGGAATTCATTTACAGTTGAATGGACTGGCGTAATGTGAAATGAGATATTTTGCTCAAGAACACAATGAACCACCTGGTCCAGGAATCAAAACTATAAACTTATGATCATTAGTGCAACACCCTAAAGTTTGGGCCAAACACCTTCAGACTTAAAAGGTAACTCTTAACTAAAATCATTGAAATCTTTCCAAGCTCTATATGTCCCAATATAAAATATTCATCTCAAAAATATAGAATAAACTGACACTCCATTGGTTAGGGCAATGAGGGTTCCAGTTGATCCGATCACTAGAACAGCCTGTTCATGAAATTAATGTGCAAGTAGTTGAGCACTCCACAGACATATGTACTTTTAACATAGTTCTCAGGGAGATTCAGCATGACACAGAATGTGACGAGGCTGGCCCTTTGAATTACAGGTACAACACATTTTTGCCAGCTGAGTGGACTGGAGCAACGTGAAATAAAGTGTTTTGCCCTTATGGTCGTGAGCTGAATACCCTAACCACTAAGCCACACACCTTCACAAATATAGAATAGACAAAATACATTTCAAAAAGTTGGGCCTTTTTATTAGGCTCAGAAAATACTTCAGCTGCTGACCCTCTACAAGAGACAAGTTTGTTTCATGCTCAGTACTGCTCATACTGCTCAGTACTGCCAGCTGGGGAACATTAATTCTTAATTCCAATTTTCCAGTCTTTCATAATCTTGTTTTTAATATTCTGTTTCATTTCCAAATCCTATACTAAATACTTCATTCAACTAATGCTTTATTCCAGGAATTGCAATATTTTGAAAATTCCAAATTCCAATTTGTTAGGATAATCTCCTTGTTATTTTGTGTATGAAAAGAATAACAAAATTTATTTACATCTGTTTACTTTTCATCATGTAGGTTCTTATAAACTATTGGTTAACTGCATTAAATTAATCTTATATTTTCTAATATTTACTGTCTGTTAAGGCAGCAAGCTGGCAAAATCATAAGCACACCTGGCAAAGTCCTTAGCAGCATTCTGCCCATCTTCGCATTCTGAGTTCAAATTCCATTGAGGTTGACTTTGCCTTTCATCCATCTGGGATCGATAAAATAAGTACCAGTTGAGTACTGGGGTCAATATAATCAATTTACCCTCTCTCCAGAAATTGCTGGCCTTCTGTCAAAATTTGAAATCAATATGTTGTTTGTACATAAATACTGATTGCGCACACACAAATACACCCCACTCACACACTACTTTACATTTCATCCATTCCCTCACAGCCACATAGCCAATTTTACCATCAGAATTGAAAAGCTTTTAGTGATAATAATATCACCTATCTATCTATCTTATAGGTACAAATGGTAAATAACCTTAAATTTCTATCAGAAAAATTAAGTGTGTCTCTCTATCAATTGATCTATCTATATTACAAATACTAATGGTAAATAACCTTCAATTTCAGCCAGAAATATTATGAAGGGATTTTCTATCAATCGATCTATATAGTTAATGTGTATTGATAGTAAATAACTTTCAATTCCTTTTAAAGATACTTTGTAGGGTCTTTCTATTGATCTATTTATATTATTAGCAGTAATGGTAAATACGTCTTTAATTCTCATCAAGTATATTATGAAAGAGATGCACAATGTGTGTGGCGGAAATAGCAGTGATTGTCTACCACTGGCGATAGCTATAATGTTTTTTTATGCACCAAATAACCATATGAGAGTTTTCTCTCTTGGAAAATATTGCAGTATATGTATGTTCTAATACAACATCCACTTTTAAGTGGTGAATGTTTTACCTTTTATATATTTGTGTGTGTTAGATAAAGATAGTATTGGCCAGTCTATGGAGTTACCCTGGGTTTCACGTCCATAAAGTGCTTAGCTTTATAGCATTTCTTCAGACCCTGGTGGCTGAAGAATGAAGGGACTTCACACATAATCTAATGGAAGATCCTAGTAAAACCAGGCTCCTACATCAGCTAGCATTGCAAGCTGTGCATAGCTGAATGGGCGAGAATATTAAAGAACTCCCTTGATACAGGGGACATTTTAAATTCCAGGACAGAAGTCTTCAGACCCTGCTTACACTTCAGGAGATTCCTATCAAAGTCCTGGAACCTACAAGCTGACCGTGTCGATTACAGATAGTGGTCTAAGGGAGACAATCCCTTTCACTTAACCCGTCTCTTATGTCCATGTTTTCAACAACTAGCTAACTAGCTATGAGGTCTTTTCTCTCCACTTTGAAAAGAAGTTAAAGACCACCAGCCGTTAGGGTCTGAAGAAACTTCCCTGAAGCTAAGCGCTTTATGGACATGAAACCCTGGGTAACCCCATAGACTGGCCATAACTATCTTCATCTAATTACTTTACTGCTCTAAAAATTAGTGTGCTTCTCTTTTGGATTTATGATTTGCTGACAATATATATATATATATATACACACACATACACACATGTATATGTAAATGTATATGATGTAGATATTGTAATAATGAAGTCAAATCAAATAGTGGTATTTTTAAATCATCTAATATGTATGTTTCAGGTTTGCATAATAGGAAATGCATCCATTACACAAACCTTCCTCTGTTAAGACATTCCAAAATATTTTGACTTCATTATCACAATTTATAGAACTCAATGCCCACAAACTAGCTGACCTAGACTCCACTTACACAGATACTCTGATAACGATTAGGGGATGGGTGTATTTTTTGTATATGGGAATGTATATATGTTTGTATTTATTTTTACGTGTATGTGTGTGTGTGTGTGTGTGTGTGATGTATAAATGTCCAGCCACCTTCACTTATAAATATACCTGTGTGTTTGTATGTTGAGCCTCACAGAGGAGATGATTAAGAACTGAGACAGCTGGTGAAATGCTGTGCTTGAGAAGATCCATCCAACAAAGTTAAAATCCATGTCCACGACCCCTCCCTCTCCCACAACTCACCCATGCTTACCACCACTGTTTCTCCCTCCTCTCCATTCTTCTCTACTTTCCCCACATACTTACCTGCACACAATATACCCCTGTTAAATCCCTTCCCTTCTCCCTTACTTTTAGCTCCCACTTTCCTTTTGAAACCTTGTGAACTAACACACCTAGCCACCCTCTTCAATTTCTGTAACTTGAGTGTATGGCCTCTTCCCCCTCCTCTCTGTCACATCTTCACTACCTTTCTCTTTCTCTCTCTCTCTCTCTCTCTCTCTCTCTCTCTCTCTCTATCTATCTATCTATCTATCTATCTATCTATCTATCTATCTATCTCCTTCTGAGGTAGCCATGTGTCTCTTCTAATGCAAGATGACCTTTTCTGTCCCTCAATATTACTCCCCACCAATTGAAAGGTCTTATCCTGCAAGTTACTTGGTAACCTCACTGCTGCTGGTGTTGTAAAAAGCAGCCAGTTCACTCTGTAAAGTTGTTAGCATTATGAAGGCATCCAGTCAAAGAAAACATGCCAAAACAGACAACAGAGCTTGGTGTAGTCTTCTGACATGCCAGCTCCTGTCAAACTGTCCTATCCATACCAGCATGGAAAACACAACATTAAATGATGATGATGATGATGATGATGATGAAGAAGAAGAAGAAGAAGAAGAAGAAGAAGAAGAAGAACAAGAACAAGAAGAACAAGAACAAGAAGAACAAGAGGAAGTAGTCAAGTGAAATCATAGTTGTAGCCAATGCTGGTGACACATAACAGGCACCCATGCCGGTGGCAATTAAAACACACTCTTTGAATGTGGGACCTCATGGAGGCAATGATAAATGACCAAGGTCTTTGGTGGTATGTCATGCTTGAGAAGACTCATCAAGCCAAGTGAAAACATAGTTGTTCATATGAGCATGGAAAAGTGAACATTAAACAATGATGACGACGATGATGATGATGACAATGGGCTTCTTTCAGTTTCCATCCATAAAATCTACTCACAAGACTTCAGTCATCCTGGGGCTATAGGAACTGGCACCCATGCTGCATGTAAAAAGTAGCTATTACAATCTTGAAGTGGTTGGTGTTAGGAAGAGCATCCAGCCATAGAAACCATGCCAAATCAGAATGGAGCCTGGTGCAGCTCTCTAGATTACCATTTCCAGTCAAACTGTCTAACCCATGCCAGCATGAAAAGCAGACACTAAATGATGATGATGATGATGATGATGATGATGATGATGATGATGATATAAATATTAGTTTCAAATTTTGGCACAAGGTCAGAAATTTAAGGGAAGGGGCTATGTAAATTAGATCAACCCCAGTGCTCAACTAGTACCTATTTTATTGACCTTAAAAGGATGACATATGACCTTGCAGAATCAGCTGCAAACCCAGAGACAAGTCCAACAAGATGAAGTGGCTGCTGCAGCAAGTGTTGCTGACCATTCTCCATGCCAACATCATCACAGTCATTACTATGGAGTGTGGCTGAGCACACCATTTGTTTTGTGGGGTGCGTGTCCCCTCCCTCCATCTTCCACTGCTTTATCCCCCCCACACAGACACACACTTTTCTTTCTTCTCCTTTCTTATCTTTCTTCTTCCCTGTTTCTCTGTATTTAAATGTTATAAAATTCAATCCCTTAATCCTTTAGCATTTAAACTGGCCATATCTGACCCAAATATTCTACCTGTTTATTGTTCAAACCAGCCAAATCTGACCTCTTACACCTTTACTACAATGTCATTCTAAAAATAAGCAATTATATCATTAAAATCTCAAAGCTATGAGATAATGCATGGATAATTCAAAACAATGTGAATACATAAGCATTACACTTGACAGAATAATCTGAATGCTAAAGAGTTAAGAGATTAGAAGTATTTTCCCCCTCTGAAAGAAACATAGCTGTCACCAAGTAAGAGTAATCACTCCTTTCTTCAAAGTCAGTTCAAGTATTTCTTAGAGTCAACTCTTAAACAAAAGCCTCTGAATTTAACCTACTTTTTTTATAGATCTTTTATGTACTATTCAATAGCAACCAAAACTGTAGCAGCATAACTAACCTAAAAGAAATTTTGACTGAATGACCTATATGTGCTCTGTTTACTATCTTCTAGACCCAATTTTAAATATACACTCCAGTGAACCTGAACAATAACATACTCAGATATATTTCTCCATAGCTACTTAATTCAAGTATTTATGCTATTGCTTTACTAGTGGTTAAGTGTTGTTACAACATTATTCTGTCCCACTCCCCATTATATGTTCTAAAGACCCTAAACAATAAGAAAAATTTCTCACACCAAATATAATTAATCTACCAGAGAGCATCAAATCATTGTTGACTGCAACATTATCCACACATTATTCCTTGTAAAAAGTCCACAGAGAAGGATGTTAGTGTCACCACATTGAATCTGGTCCTGAATGAAAACCTTTGCTACTACTTGTACAAGAGGTGCAAGAGACAAATTCTGACAACCAAGGCCAAAGAGAACCATTTGATGCTGGCAATGAAGCTACTGAAATCATTTTTAATACTCCTCTGTGTATCATACCTCAGAAATATCCTCACCACACTTTCCTCTACCCCCAACCATAAAAAACCTTTCTCAAAACTAAATTAATTTAGCATGATGACAGCTGATTAGCTGAAATTTAAGAATTACTGTCAGCCCTTTTCTTGTAAATATATACATACTAGTTGTCACCCAGCCTTCAACCCAGTCTATACTGTATGCAAATGTATTCAGAAGACATCTATTGTAATGGCCATGTGTCAGATTGTAGTTAAAGTCTGCTAGTCACCACTTTGCATAACAACCTGATTTGTCATTGCTCTGATGTTTCCTGTTCTTTGGAGCAAGAATTTTTGGCTGCGTTACTTTGAAGTTGTTCTGTTAAGACCTGGTTTCTTAAGTGGGCTTTTCTATAGGCTTGAGACTCCAACTTCTGTTGTTTCTGCTCTGGTGTCTTGAGTTTCCTCAAGTTGGCTTGTCTATTGGCTTGAGACTCCAATTTCCATCATTTCTGCTCTGGTGTCTCTTGTTACCTCAAGTGGGCTTACTTGGTTGTTTCAAACTGAAGTCTTACTTCTTATTGCTCTTGTGACTCCACAATATTTTGTTGTCTCTGAGATGGAGCCTGTCCTCACTTGCTTCTTGTGTTTCTCAAGCCCTTTGACTTCTGAAGCATTGGGCTTCAGATGACTGAAAAGCATTATGTTGTCTTCTATGCATCATACTGAATGTTCTAAAGTGAAATATTTAAAAATTCAAAATAAAATGGTATAACGACATACACACATACATGCATACATGCACACCCCCCCACACACACACACACACATACGCACACTATCAGGATAGTAAATACACCTCTCCAGGAAGACCTACAGTCATTCTGATAGGGAATCTGGAATGTAAACAAAGAACACAACCATAATGCAACATGGTTAAATGACCCACAAAGTGAGTACTGTGTAAACACCTCTCCCAAAACATATAACATCACCAGTGAAACACTCCTGACAATTATTATGAAACTGCCAAATGGAAAATCTTTTGGGAGAGACCTCATAGTAAGCTACTGGTATAAAAAAGCTTATGTTCTACAGGGAAATGGACGGTGAGTTAGATATACCAGATTGGTTGACAGTTGCACAGATTACTCTTATCCCCAAGAACAAAGAGACTCGTGTGGCCAAAAGCTATCGGCCTATTGCATGTCTGAATGTCAAGTACAAACTGTACACAGGCTGTCTGAATATGTTTCTCCAAGACCATTGCCAAACAAATGATGTAATAACTGATGAACAGGCAGGAGGAAAGAAAGGAGTCTGGGGCTATGCTGGACAGCTTCTCCTCAGCAAAGCTGTCCTTAAGGAAGCCAAGCAACATTGCCACAATCTCTTAATGATGTGGTTACACTACAAGAAACCTTTTGACTCTGTGCCTCACTCATGAGTGATAAAATCACTATACCTTGTCAAAGTACCAGCTACTATAATGAATGCCATTGAAAGGCTGACTGCAAGATTATCCACACATTATTCCTTGTAAAAAGTCCACAGAGAAGGATGTTAGTTTCACCACATTGAATCTGGTCCTGAATGAAAACCTTTGCTACCACTTGTACAAGAGATGCAAGAGACAAATACTGACAACCAAGGCCAAAGAGAACCACTTGATGCTGGCAATGAAGCTACTGAACAAGCTAAGACATCCTGTTGAGCCAGAGATGGTTTGGTTCTTCTACCAGGACCATTTGCACAACACCCAAAACAACGGGTGGCTTACAATCCATGTGATGTCACAATCCATGTGGTGTCCCAAATATCATGAAAACTAAGTTCCTCCAAACTGTGATGGCCTTTGGGTGTGTTTCCAGTGAGGATTATGTCGTGCTGCCTCATATCTTTGAACAGACTTGATATTCAATTCAGATGGCTATATGAAGCTGCTGAGGACGGTGGTCAAACACTTGCTGGATAGGATTGCTGCTGGAAGGCCATGTGTAGCAGCAATATTCAGCTCCTTGTTATAACTCCAGAAAGGATTAGAAGTGGGTGTCAGAGAATTTACATGACTTCACCAGCCCCAATTTTGGGCCTTGTAATTGCTCTGGTTGTAGTCCCATGGATTACTATGTGAGAAGCATGGTTGAGAAAAGCACCAACTGTACTGCATGTAACACCAAAGCCAAGCTGGTAACCAAGATCAAGAAAATTGTCAAAGATCTTACCAGAGACACAGTGAAGAATGCATTTGATGGGTTCTAAGGCTCTTTTGAGACTGTGTTGGAAGCTAAGGGTGCTACTCTGAGTAAACTGATATCTCCCAGCCATAATCTAGCTGGTATTTTTTGAAAATACTTTTAAGTTTGGATGGGATATTGTGTTTTCTTTTCCTTTTATGTAAACTGCCAAATTTAGCCTAAGGACCCTGTGTATTCTTTGATTCCTTATTTTTTTTATCTTTGTATATTTATTATATATTTTTATGGTTTTATTGCTTATATGAGAAGAATTCTTTTATTCTATCTCAGTTCATTATGGAGACAGACGGAATGCTACACTAAAAAATTTGTTGTTATAGAAATAAGCAAAATGACAAGTAAAAAAATCAGGTACTTATTTGAAAAGTCACCTGAGGGGATGCATCTGCACAAATAATGCATGACAAATAATTGTACAGCATCTGACCAGTAAAGTATGGGTGCATGATGAATCAAAACAATCATAGTGATTTTGAATAAACAGTCTCATGAATTCCTCCACGGACACAAAGAAATTCCTGAAGTAAATCAGGTAGCTAAATACTATGGACAGGCTTAAGCAACATACTACAAGGTGTCTACCAAAATATAAAACTATTACTATGTATATATATACCTCATGGAAGGAACAACATACAGATTCCAGTCGGGACACACTTTTGTCATAAAAAATAACTTCACCTGCACATCAAAAAATTTACTTTATGCCATAAGGTGTGAAGGGTGCCACAAAGAATACATAGGGCAAACGAGCCTTACTCTCAGAGAAAGGATGACAGTCCACCGCCAACAATTGAGGGATCCCACCACAAGACAGATACTACTCAGTGGGCACTTAGATCTCTGTGCACAAAACAAGTCCTCCAAATTCCTAGTTTTCCCATTATACCAATGCTCAGACAACACCACTGACCAAACACGAATAAAT
>NC_068987.1:48597277-48599972 GCF_001194135.2 Octopus bimaculoides | reverse complement strand
CACACTAGAACACAAACCCACATACATTTCAAGAAAAAACACATGCATATATACACTTACAATACAATTGTAGCAACCACAACCAACACCCATATGTAAACAGGTATATGCACACACCTACACACCACTCCGGCAACCACAAATCATATTCACACACGCATATTTGCATACATATGTACACACACATACAAACACCATACGCCTGTTCCCTAGTAAAAATGTCACACACACACTCAAAAGAAAAACACACACAATACAATCCCAACAAACACTCACAAGCGTACATGCACAGAAGCATGCACGCACAATGACACACCTCCCCGACAAATACAAGCCACATAGACGCACTCACACAAACACACCCACACGTATACACACACATACTGTACTAACAATACAAACAAAACTAATCACTCACAATTACAGCGCACACACACATGTACACATATACACCAGGAAACTACACAAACCATACCCACATACACACACATACAAACGCATACCCAGTACCAACATACACGGAACACACATACACATCACCTGGATAAACCCAACGTACAAGAACACCTAATAAATACAACACACACATACATGCTCACACACACATGCACCCTCATGCACACACATACAGTTGCTCCCTCACACACAAACGCACCACAATGACAATTCAAACACAAACATACTTAGAGACACACACAAACTCACGCACACACACACAGCACCCCTGTAAGGACGACCGTACGAACTCATAAAAGGAGAAATGGTGACGAATGGAAAAACAGAGATAAGATGAATAACAGTGATATTTATTATGGCGTTAAAGATGAATGTCTGTGTGTGAGTGTGTATGCGACATATAAGAACATAATCAAAGACAGGCCGTCGTACAAAGAAAAGTATGTATGTGAGTGATACGTGTGTGTATGTGAGTTATTACAGCAGATAGAAAGAGAGTCAATAACACGAGAGCATTTTATACCAGTTCTTGTGTACACAATAGTATGAGTCTGTATGTGAAAGTTGGGGAGGCTCACACACAGACATACATCTTTAACGCCATAATAAATATCACTGTTATTCATCTTATACGGTTGCCTTCTATAGTCTTCATTACTGGTATTTACGAATTCACATATGTTATCGTAGTATAACGTATCATGTATATCATCTCAGATATATTATTTTGTGTTCGACCGTGTGACACGTTTAAATAAAAGGAGTCCTCTGTTTTTCCATTCGTCACCATTTCTCCTTTTATGAGTTCGCACGGTCGTCCTTACAATTGGTG
Source organism: Octopus bimaculoides (assembly GCF_001194135.2). Classification (NCBI taxonomy): domain Eukaryota; kingdom Metazoa; phylum Mollusca; class Cephalopoda; order Octopoda; family Octopodidae; genus Octopus; species Octopus bimaculoides. The sequence continues at coordinate 48,598,684 of NC_068987.1, read as the reverse complement.
ACCCCGACGTGATTCTTGTTATACAGATGTTCGTCGCTGGCTGAGATTCTTGTCTGTTTATTTATCGTGGTGAAGCTGAGTCACCTAACAGAATCGAAGAGAGAGATGTGCTGCGGTGGTTTGGATTGGTGTACATAGTAAGTCGTGTAGACGCTGGTGGAGAAAAGGCTGCTTGGTAGTAATCGTAGAATCGTGTTGCTGATGTGGCGACGGCGGTGGTCATCGTTGGCTGGACGAAGCTGTTGAAGTGGTCGCTGGCTGATTGTTGCTGCTGCTGTCGTGTGGTACACGGAACAGTCTCTAAGAGAAACTGGACCGAAACGAATTTGCTGGGTATGAGTTGCTCTATTTAAGGCGTTAAGGGGGCTCCAAGACGGGAATAGAAAAACACTATCACGTGACCTTATTAAGGGCTGTGATTGGTCAGTTTGCGTTCTGGCAGGAACGGTTCGAAGAAGTTGCCGATTCGAATATTGATCAGTCACGTGATGACAAGGAGATGTTCTCCGCTACGCTCGCGTTTCTTTATATTTAAATGAGAAGAATGGCGATAGCAGTTTTGTATCTAACGGCGATAGGTAGAAAAGACGATAAGTAGTTTCACTACACCCCCACCAACACACAACACAAATAGACATACGCACACATACAGATATACACATACATATCAACCATCACACACACATACGGTTGCTTACACACACACACACCACAAGGGTATTTAAAACAACACACTCACTCAGACAGAGAGAGACACACACTCACTCACGTACACACACACTCACACAAAACACTCCCACGAACACACACAGATGCACACATACATACACACACAGACGCACACATATGTACACACACTCATACATACATACGGTTGCTCTCTCTCTCACACACACACCACAAGGACGATTAAAACAACACATACATACTCAGAAAAATAGATATACGCACACTCTCACGTACACACATCTAACATCCCTACCGACACAAAAAACACACATACACACGCACTCACAAACGCATTCACGCACACACACGAACAAACACATATACACATACACACACATGCGCACACACAACACCCTAACAAATATTAATTACACACTCACACATACACACACGGACACAAACACACATAGAGATGTGCACAAAACCAGTCCCAAAAACCAGTGAACCATGACAGACTAAGTCACAGACCAACCAAAAATTAAAAAATCCTTTTTAACTCTTCTTCCCTGCCACCCCAGCTAGCCAGTCATACTGTCTCTTAAGGCAGCAAAACATTCCCTCAATATACACAAGAGAAAAAAGCCAGGTCAGTTCCTCCTCAACTTTATTCGATTATCAAAGAATATGTATATGTATTTTTCCATATATGTATTTTCATACACTGTTTTTAACATTTTC
>NC_068987.1:48587444-48592215 GCF_001194135.2 Octopus bimaculoides | reverse complement strand
ATATATATATATATATATATATACAGATGTATAAGTATACATGTATATGCACACGTATATGTATAGATACATATATAGATATAGATCTATATGCATACATGTAAATTTGGAAATTATATTCTATGCATAACGGCCATAACCCCATGAAAATTCATATATTTTTGATGTTGATGAAATTTTGACCATACATATTACACACAAACAAAGTAATATTTCTAAAATTTCATCTTCTTAGAAGTTACAAACACCCCTTCATGGGGACTTCACACCCCTCATAAACACTCTACCACAGCTACGAATAACTGTTGAGAACCCTTTCAGACCTGTCTTACATTCGAACCGGAATCTCAAAAACATTGTCCCCTTACATCTCATTCTCATTTAAGTACCACGACAAGCAAATAAAAATTACTTGTCATGATGATACAATGGAAGATGGTAACAGACATTAACCACATGCATCCTTGTCAAGTGAAATATATTGTCATCCACTTCAACTGTAACCTTCCTACCGTACCCACCGTTCTAACAACCCCACACGACAATAGCACCACTTAACCGCTATCTCAAAAATATTGCCCCCTTACATCTCATTCTCATTTCCTTACCACCACAGTGAAATAAAACTTACTTCCCACTAGGGGACAATGGAACACGGTAACAGATATTAACCAGATACTACCTTCTCAAGTGAAATATATTGTCATCCACTTCACCTCTAACCTTCCTAGCGTACGGAGACTTAAAATGATCCCACACCACTATAGCACCACTGATATCTTCATCCTTCTAGCTGACTGCTTTCTTATATATACGAAAGAATTCATTTCCAGGCAAATAACATTGGGAACGAAATTCATAATCACTGTCTCCTCTCCTCTTACAATTTCTATCATCCTCTCTTCACAACATTGCTATATCAAAGCAATACTGACCAACTAAAGCACATTCATTCATTCTGCTGAATTCGTTTCTAAATTGCATCAATATTTCACATTTCATTGATATTTCTAACATGCGTTGCTACCACGTAACGACTTTTCGTAAATACCTGTTCTCTATTTTATACATTTTCATCTCTTTTCAATTTCTTTCCGCAACAATAGGGGAACACGGTACTTGATAACGAGTGAAAACACTCACACTTTCTATACTTCTCCTTACTGAACGCGTGCCAGTGCACGCATTACATTTTACCGACTTCCTTTCCGCCTTCTTCAATAATGCGGCCCTGCAGACCTAATAACTTACCTACAATCATTCCTAAACTCATTTTACTAATGAAATATGAAATATTTCACTGCTATTTCTAGCACGCGTTCGTCACACGTAACGGCTTCTCGCACATACCTGTTCAGTGATAGCACAACGTCTTACAAATAACAACCAATTTGGTTACTGTCTACAAGTATACCTGCATATCAACTCAAAACAATTTCCTTCATTTCTTTTCCAGCCGATTCATATATTTACCATAACGGGCATTCAAATTATGCACAAATAATACCTTTCCTTCTCAGTTCCATCTCCCTAATCCTAATTTCTACATTTTCACTTTTTTCACGCTTATTCCATACTTCTTCCCTAATTCGGACGCCAAGCAATCTTTTGCATTGCTTCACTCAATTTCTTACATTTTCATCTCTTTTCAATTTCTTTTATTTACAATAGGGGAACAGGGTTCTTGATAACGACTGAAAACAATCCCACTTTCTCCACTCCTTACTGATACGCGCGCCACCATGTAACAGCTTCTCGCAAATAGCTGTTCAGTGGTAGCACGACGTCTTACAAACACAAAGTAATTCCATTAGTGTCTCAAGCTACACCTGCATATCAACTCCTAACTATTCTCTTTCTTTCTTTTCCAGCCCATTCATATGTCTTCCATCACGGACATTCAAATTATGCTACAATAATACCTTCCTTTTTCTATTCCCTGTCACGACTCCTACTTTCCACATTTTCATTTCTTTCCAAATAATTCCATACTTCTTCCCTAATGCTGGCGCCGAGCAATCTTTTACATTTATTCGCTTCATTTCTTACATTTCCTATTCTTTTCCATTTCTTTCATTAACAATAGGCGATAACACTCCCACTTCTTTCACTTCTTACTGAAATGCGTACCACTGCACACATACAAATTTAACGATACTTTTTTCCTTCTTCCTTCATGTGGACCTGCACACCGACTAACTTGCCTATGACCATTCCTACACTCACATGCAACATCAACAGCAGCTTCGACACCACCAGCACAAATAAACAAACCTAATCAATTCATCCAATTGCTCTTTCATTAACCCTTTCCCTATCCAATCTATATGGCAGACCAGACATGCCTTGACAAACAACACCCAAAATTCATGTCCACACAAACGATAACTTTCCCAACGCATTTCATTACCACTTTCTCCTTTCCTATTACCATTTCTCTCGCTGTGCCTTTCACAACTGTTGCCATTTTCATGTCATAACACTAACATCATGTTAGTGGACACATTTACCGTTCTAATACCACTTCATTATTACTGCAGCAGTTGCAAGTTTGCAAATTATCTACACTTACATAATAACCATTCAATTAATATTTCATACTTCACAGTGTATCTCACTGCATTTCATCGTGCTTATTTTAGATCATGCCCCGAAGAAAGACTTCTTCAATTGGACGCAAAACTGTGAAAGCTGCAACATCATCAGCAAGAAGGGCAAATGAATCGTCATTTGAAACTGACATTAGATGATCACAAAATGCTGAACGTACAGCCACTTCAAGAACACTCCAAACAGATCACCAGCGTACACTTTGACGAACTGCTGATGCTGCCTCAACTGTTGCTGCACGAGCTGCAGAGACTCTACACCAGCGTCAAATTCGACAAAGTGCTGATGCTGCCTCAACTGCTGCTGCTGCATGAGCTGCAGAGACTCTACACCAGCGTAAAGTTCGACGAAGTGCTGATGCTGCCTCAACTGCTGCTGCACTTGCTGCAGAGACTCAACACCACCGTCAAATTCGACAAAGTGCTGATGCTGTCTCAACTGATGCTGCCTCAACTGCTGCTGCCTCAACTGCTGCTGCACGAGCTGCAGAAACTCAACCCTAACCTTCATTATGATTGTCACCCAGATATAAACATTGGAAATATGTCCATCACTTACTCTTTCTGTAATGCTAATAAGTGGTCCAGAGAAACTCCTGCTATGTGTTGCGCTAATGGAACAGTTAATCCCACTCCGCTGCAGGATCCACCACAGCTGTTAAAGTCACTCTACACTGGCACAAATACAGAGTCGAAACATTTCCTAAATAACATCCGCAAGTACAACTGCATTCCAAATGACATCTTTCAGCGCTAATGTTGTTCAAGAAGGTGGGTTTATGCCAACTTTCAAAGTGCAGGGACAGGTTTACCATAGGATAGGATCACTCAAACCTGCTGAAAATAAAGATCCTCAATTCCTTCAACAGTACTTTGTATGTAAATTTACATGAACAAGCCACCCAACGAAACACCATTTCCAATGGTACTAAATTTCAATTGATAATGCAACCACAAGACCTTCTACACCAGACAAACAGCTACATACACAGCTTCAAGTATGCCTTGGAAACAGAAGCTTCTTCTAATTTCAATGTTAGCATAGATGCTCAGAAAAGACCATCTACAGAACATGCAGGCCGTTACAATGCACCCACATGCAATGAAATAGCTGTACTCCTTCACGGTGAACAGCACAATCCCAGAGACATTGTCTTTAGGCGACGTGACACCACCCTCCAACGAATTACAGAAACACACCGATCATACGACACACTTCAGTATCCACTTCTGTTTGTTTACGGTGAGGGTGGCTACCACATCGGTATACCACAGCAACATCCACAAAATCGTAATGAATATCTCAACAAACCAGTATCCTGCATGAACTTCTACTCATACCAATTTATGACACAAAACAACTCCTGTAATCACCTCCACCAGTCTCGAGATCTATTTTATCAATTTGCAGTTGATATGTGCGCAAAAATGGAATCAGAGAGATTGTGTTTCATCAGATCACATCAACAAAAATTGCGCTCTGACAGCTACATCCATCTCCAAGATGCCATCAACAATGATGCTGCTCCAACAAGCATAGGAAGACTTTTCATCTTGCCTTCCACATTCACTGGAAGTCCCCGATATATGCATGAAAGAACACAGGATGCAATGACCCTTGTCTGCCATCACGGCAGGACTGACTTACATGCAATCCCTAGTGGAAGGAGATTCAGGCCGATCTCTTCTTCATTCAAAAGCCTAAAGACAGGCATGACCTCCTCGTCTGAGTTTTCCATCTGAAATTAATTACTTTCATGGAAAGTTGAATTAATATTTTTTCTTAATTGATATTTTAATATATTTGTGTTAAATATAATTTTTTTATAATTAATTAAATAAATTTCTTTGAATTGGTTAAAGAAAAATATAATGTTAAAATGAGTACTATTGTGTTCAGTATATTTATTAGGTTAATAATTTAATATATTGAAATTTAAGGTTATTAATATATGTATATACATGTTATAAATTAAGTAAAGTAAAGGAATTTGGCAAAAGTTAATTTTGCCTGTTTATCAAAAACACGTCCCTTTGAGTTTTTTTAATAGAGAGTTGGGCCTGCTCGGTGATTAATATTTAACAGCTGTGGTATTATAACTGTACTAAGGTAGCATAATAATTTGCTCTATAAATTGGGGCTAGAATGAATGGTTTGATGA
>NC_068987.1:48584219-48587161 GCF_001194135.2 Octopus bimaculoides | reverse complement strand
ATATATATATATATATATATATATATAATTTATTAAGAATTAATATTTAATTTTGGTTTACAAGACAAATGTTTTATTTAAACTATTATGACGTTTGTATGATTATAAATAATTGTTGTTGATAGGAATATATATATATATATATGTCGGTTGTTTGTATTATCATTTCAATGAAAACATATTTTGAATATTTTATTGGGTTTTGAGGTGTTGACATTAAGAGATTTTTCTATATTTTTTCTTTAGGTATAATTAGTTTAAATTTATATTTGGTTATTATTGTGGTTGTTTTTGGGGTTTGTGAGGCTACTTTAGGATTGTCATTATTAGTTAGATTTATTCAGTTACATGGAAATGATTACGTTTTAAGATTGAGGGTTTATAAATTATAGGTATATTAATAGGAATTGTTATATTCTTATTTCAAATTTTTGATTAAAGTGAGAATTATGTTTGTGATATATAATGAGTTTTAGATTTATAAGATTAAAATATTTAAAAATTGATTATAGGGGAATAAGAGAGTTTTTTTTTGTTTTTTGTTTTTTGATAAAATATCAAGGGTTTTGATTTTATTATGATTTTGGACAAGTAGTTTAATGTTATTATCTAGATATAAATCAGTAAAAAGAATAGATAATAAAGTAAGGATTTTTTTCTTTTGTGTTTCAGTATTATGTTTTGTAGTAATTGTATTTTTTTAGTAAAGAATTTAATTATGTTTTATTTGTTTTTTGAAATTTCATTAGTTCCTACTTTATTATCGATTTTAAGTTGGGGGTATCAACCTGAGTGGTTACAAGCTGGTATATATATGATGTTATATACAGTTAGAGCTTCTTTACCTTTGTTATTATGTTTATTATTATGAGGGTATTGAGAGGGATCTTATAGAATAAATGTAATTAGCTTATTGTTTGTTAATAATGTTAGGTTATATTGAGTTGTTGGATTATTATTGGCTTTTTTAGTGAAGTTGCCTATTTATTGTTTTCATTTATGTGGAAGTTCCTGTTTCAGGATCAATAATTTTGGCTAGGGTATTGTTGAAGTTGGGAGGTTATGGAATTATACAGTTTATAGGTTTATTTAAGTTTTGGGGTAGAAGTTATATAATTATGTTACTTGTTGTTTGTTTATGAGGGGAGTTAACTTCTATTATTTGTGTTGGTCAGAGAGATATAAAAAAATTAATTGCTTATTCTTCTATTGGTCATATAGGGGTGATATTAGCAGGAATAATTAGAGGATTTATTGTTGGTTGAGAATGGGCTATTTTGATAATGGTTTGTCATGGATTATGTTCTTAAGGGTTGTTTTGTTTAGGTAATTTAATTTATGAAAAAATCAATAGTCGAAGATTATTTTTGTGTGGGGGTATAATTAATTCTAATCCTATGATGAGATTATTAATATTTTTGTTGTATATTTGTAATATAGTGGTTCCTCCATTTATTAATTTAATTAGGGAAATTATATTGTATGTTTCTATATATATATATATATATATATAATTTATTTATTGTTTTTTAGTGTAATAATGGTATTTTGGGGAGGTTTATATAATCTAATTTTTTATGTTAGAGTTGATCACAGTCAAATGATAAGATTTATAAAGGTTTTAAGGATTAATAAAAGAAATGAAAATTTATTATTGTTTTTACATATTATTCCTTTGTTAATATTTATTTTGAATGTTAGATACATTAGGGGAGTTAGTTTTTAATTTAGTAAAATTAGTTTATATAAAAATACTAGGTTGTGGGTTTAGAGAAAAAGTTAATTTATTTTACTATGGGTAAATTAAAATTAGAAATTTTTTTAGTATTATGTTAATGTCAGTTTCTTTTTTTTTTAAATTATATTTATGTATTTAATTTTGAATAATTGTTGTTATATTATTTCATGGGAAATTTTTAATGTTATAAGGTTGTTTGTTGAATTACATATTTTATTTGATTGAGTAAGTTGTAGTTTTAGAAGATTAGTTTGTTTGATTTCTAGATCAGTATGTATTTTTAGAGTTAGATATATAAAAGGGGATGTTAATGTTAAGCGGTTTATAATAGTCATCATCATCATCATCATTGTTTAATGTCTGCCTTCCATGCTAGCATGGGTTGGACGATTTGACTGAGGACTGGCGAACCACACGGCTACACCAGGCTCCAATCTGATTTGGCAGAGTTTCTACAGCTGGATGCCCTTCCTAACACCAACCACTCCGAGAGTGTAGTGGGTGCTTTTTTTAGATGCCACCAACACAGGAGCCACCGACACAAAGGCCAGTCAGGCGGTATTGACAACGGCCGCACTCAAAATGGTGTATTTTACATGCCACCTGCACAAGAGCCAGTCCAGCGGCACTGGCAATGACCTTGCTTGAATGTTTTTCACGTGCCACCGGCACAAGTGCCAGTAGGGCGACGCTGGTAAAGTTCATGCTCAAATGGTGCTATATACGTGCCACTGGCACGGAAGCCTGACAGCTGCTCTGGCAATGATCATGCTCAGAGAGTGCTCTTAGCGCTCCACTGGAACAGGTGCCATCAAGATTTTGATTTCACTTGCCCCAACAGGTCTTCACAAGCAGAGTTTAGTGTCCAATGAAGAAGAGGTTGGCATGGGTGCCAGTCATCGAATTTGGTTCGATTTTGATTTCACTTGCCTCAACAGGTCTTCGCAAGCGGAGATTAGTGTCCAATGAAGGAAAGGTACGCATAAGTGGGCCTCGGATTATGGTCTCACTTGGCTTGCCAGTTCTTCTTACGCACAGCATATTTCCAAAGGTCTCGGTCACAAGCCATTGCCTCAGTGAGGCCTAATGTTTGAAGGTCATGCTTCACTACCTCATCTCAGGTCTTCCTGGGTCTACCTCTTCCACAGGTTCCCTCAACTGCTAGGGTGTGGCACTTTTTCACACAGCTATCTTCATCCATTCT
>NC_068987.1:48583574-48584209 GCF_001194135.2 Octopus bimaculoides | reverse complement strand
GTCTGCCTTTTACTCTGAGCGAGAGGCCCTTTGTCACCAGCAGAGGTAAGAGCTCTCTGAACTTTGCCCAGGCTATTCATATTCTAGCAGCTACATATTCAGTGCACTCTCCCCCACTACTAATTCGGTCACCTAGATAACAGAAGCTATCAGCTACTTCTAGTTTTTCTCCCTGGAAAGTGGCAGAAGTTGCTTTCTGCACATTTTCAGTGTTTATTGCTCCTGAACATCTGCCACATACAATAACTAACTTCCTAGTTAGCTTTCCTTTGGTATTGCTGCACCTCTTATGTGTCCATAGTTTACACTGGGTACATCTTACAGAGTTTCTACCTACGCCTTTTTCTACAGATCGAGCAGGGCCATCTACCTGAAGGGGTTTGTGTTTTGTCTACTTTCCTACTTATTAGGACTTTGGTTTTAGCTAGGTTGACTCTAGGGTCCTTCGATTCTAGTCCTTGCTTCCACACCTGAAACTTCTCCTCTAGTTCTAATAGTGACTCAGCAATTAAAGCAAGGTCATCAGCATAGAGGAGCTCCCAGGGGCATCCTGTCTTGAATTCCTGTGTTATTGCCTGGAGGACTATGACAAATAGGAGGGGCTGAGGACTGAACCTTGGTGGACCCCTACCTCT
>NC_068987.1:48570231-48583202 GCF_001194135.2 Octopus bimaculoides | reverse complement strand
ACTATTCTTCTATCCCAAGTTTCCTCATTGACCACCAGATAAGGGATCGGGGGACCCTGTCAAAGGCTTTCTCCATGTCAACAAAAGCCAGGTACAGAAGTTTATCTTTGGCTAGGTATTTCTCCTGAAGCTGTCTTACCAGAAATATAGCATCAGTGGTGCTTTTCCCTGGCACGAACCCAAACTACATCTCATCTAAACTGACTCTCTCCCTAATTAGTTGGGCTATGACCCTCTCCGTTACTTTCATTACCTGATCCAACAACTTGATACCTCTGTAATTATTTGTATCTAAAGCGTCACCTTTACCTCTGTAGCAGTTGACTATGGTGCTGCTACACCAGTCATTGGGTATGACTCCTTCGTGTATCACCTGGTTAACAATACGGGTAACTAGGCTATAGTCGACACTGCCAGATATTTTAAGCATCTCTGCAGTGATTCCTGACGGGCCGGGGACTTTCCCTGTCTTCATACTCTTAATTGCTTTATCTACCATGGTACTATCGACTAAACAAAATGATACCAATCCTAACCTATCCCATCCTAAAATTAAACTAACAAATCTTGGAATAAAAATCAAAAAGTTTATAAACAAAACGAATAATATTAATCACCCCCTCCCACCCCCTCCACCAGTACTGGAAGTTCCTATCCTCTCCACCAGTACCGGAAGTTCCTATCCTCTCCGATCCTTGGGTTGTCTCCCATGAACACTTTTAAAGGCTTCACGCCACCCCCCCACCCCAACAGCATGATATTGCTTCCACATCCACCTATTCGCCAGATTTAGCACCTGAAAACTTACATCTCTTCCCCAAGATGAAAATGCAGCTCAAAGGTTGCCCTTTTAACACCATTGTCAAGATCCAGAGTGAATTGCAGAAGGTCCTTGACTCATTTATGGAAAACAACTTCCAGGCTGGATTCCAAAAGCGGCAGGAAGGCTGGGACCAGTGTATTGCTGTGCAAGGTGAGTATTTCGAAGGAGATGATGTTAAAACTTATGTAAATAAGTTATTTTTTATTAAACATAACAAGTCCAGGAACCTTTTGACACCACCTCATATATCCAGTAAAGCATATTGGCTTCATTTCTTTCAAGTCTTTGCATGCCCACGGTAGTCACAGCCCATGTCTCACTGCCATGTAGAATAGCTATTCATACACAGACATCATACAATTTGCCTTTCACTCTAAGGGAGAGGCACTTCATTACTAGCAGAGGTAGTACTTCTAAGGATCCCCGCTGACTTTTGAGGGAATCTATTTTTGTACATTCTAAATGTTTAATGTCCCTGCACATCTGCCACATGTAAAGACTACTTTCTCTGTTAATCTTCTGGTAATACTGTTACACCTCTTATGTGTCCATAGCTTGCACTGGGTACACCATATGGAGTTTCTCCTGATACCTTTTCTGCATAGTGAGCAGGGCCATCTCCCTGAAGGGATCTATTTGTTTATTTTCCAACTTATTAGGATTATGTTGTGGGGTATATTCTTCACCAGAGAAAGTCTTTGCATTTATGAGTAACCATGCATCTCATTTTCTGGTGAGAATGTAATCAATTTTACTAGCATGGCCATCCAATTGGTAGATTATCAGGTGACTGGCTGGCTTTCTGAAGTTTGTGTTGCAGATCATTAGGTTATTTTGAACCACAGAACTCCAGTAGCCAATTCTATGGACCCTGTGTACACCATGGAAGATACTCAGGAGTCACCTAACATGTCCATTGAAATCAACAGCCATGAAGATGAGGTCATTGTCATTTGTCTTTGAGATAACCTGCAGAAGAATATCATAAAAATGGTTCTTTTGTTCATTTGGCAGACCCGCTTTTGGTGGGGCATAGGCAGAGATAATTGTTGTTGTACTACACTGAAAAAGTACCCTAAGCTTAAGTACTCTGACTACCTCAATCACCTTATCCACCCATTTCTCTGTTAGAAATATGCCAACACCACCTACGCCATTAGTTACCTTCCCAGAAGATTTTATACCTATATTTCTTGCCTGTGAGGAACCTGGCTGAAGCTTCACTTCACCTTACTTCTTGAATGCAACACACATCAACGTGTCTCCATTCAAGCATCTCAACAATCTCACCAGAACTACCTTTCAATGTGCTTACATTAACAGTGCCAACTCTGAGGAAGTGGAAATAGATATGGGAGGGAACATGGAGAGGGATAACAGCGTCCAATATCTGAAAAGAAGATTTTAATGAACATTTGCCAACTGACTTGTCATATCAGTTGTCCTTGCATTAATCTACCATCATCCATTCATGGTACAATTGCTGCTTCTATTGAATGAGTGCAATACAAGCATTGTTTAATATACACTATTGATACAAACATAAATACATAAATAAAAAAAAATAGTGAATTGATTAATTCATTATAAGTAGAGAGAAAAGAATATTTATCTATCTAGGTTGACCCTCAGGATGCCCCAAGACTGTTTCCACAAGTTTTCCTCACTCATTTCAATCTTCCACAATGAGAAAAGAATAGTCAGTTTGTTAACTAAATAAGTAATGCAGTCTTACTTTGGTGTATGTAGTAATGTGGATGAGACTACTGGGGAGAAGCTTTCTGGTAAAGAGGAGAGATTTCCAGTATAGGTAATGGGATATAAAAATGGATATATGTTGATAGATAGGCATCTTTATGCAGCTCAGTTTAGGTCTGTGGCTACATGTATGTATCTATGCGTATCATGTATAGTTATATTCATGTGTATATCAGTGTGCCTGTGTTTTGTAAACACGCAAGTGCACTTATGTGTGCATTTTGTGCATATACATACACATCTATACATATGTATATATATGTGTATGCCTGGATCTATGTATATATATATGTATGTACTCCGTTTCCTTTCTTTTCCTCCGATATATTGGGTATGAACATGTCAATACACTATCTGTTCAAGTTGTAGAAATTCCTATTAGCACATGGAAGTGTGTGGGGGTGTGCACACAGACATGTGCATGCACACACACACACACACACACACACACACATACTAGTTAACCACCACATAGTTCAATTGTCCCAAAATCTTCCTTCATCTCTTAAATAAATTTTATGACCTCACACTCTCTTGTTCTCCTCCTGCTACTTCCACTCATCAGTTTATCAGTACATATGTATCTACCTGTCTCTTTGCACCAATCTTTTATTTCTGCATGTCTCCATGTGTGTGTGTGTGTGTGTGTGTGTGTGTGTGTGTGTGTGTGTGCATGTGTGCGTGTGCACGTCTGTGTATCTTTGCACTCTGTGTGTGTGTGGTTCTGTGTTTGCATACATGTTTTTTCAAGCACTTGCGCATGCTTATGTATAAATATATTTTTCTGATTTTTTTCTACTTTTTCTTCTAGCAAATCTAACTGCCTTTTGGACACACTTTTCCATATACATTAGCAATAACTTTCTCATTGGTAATGTTTTCCCTCTATACTCTGAAAATGTAATTCTTTTTTTCCCAATAAATTGAACTTCATATTCGAGGTTCTGATGAAACTATAGGATCTTATCCAGGCATTCAACTAAGAGTCCTCTGTAACTTATAGCAGAAACGACAATAAGCTAATAAAGTTCATAACATAACCTTTGTTTTTCCTCTGTCATCTCTTTTTGTATCATGTGTGTGTGTGTGTGTGTGTGTGTGTGTGTTTACATGTATCACCTCACTCATTGACTCATATATATGCAGGAAGCAGAAATGAAGTGCTGTGGCTTTCAATGGTGAGAAAAATATCAACTTCAATCAAAACACAAAGCAGGATTGTGGATTAGTGACCTGAATAGCCTCTTAAAACACTGACCAACAATTGGGAAATAAGTAAACGATAATGGTAAAAAATAACAAAGCAGGTTATTCATTTTTAATTCCTTTCTTTTATCTAATGGTTTATTGTTCAAACAGGTTTTCCCTTATGTAATGTAACTGTGATGGTAGGGTATAAAGAGAAGAAAAATATAAAATTTATATAAATACAGTTTTATATCCTTTTTTATATGTCTTTTACACTATACATTTAACCCTTTTGATACCAACCAGCCAAAGAATGCCTTGGTTCTATAATAAACTTTCTGTTTTAGAAGTGATTTAAATTAAAACTTTCCTTTAAAATTTTGTTTGTTTATGTTACAAACACCAGCTTCATAATGGCAAAAGTATTCTATTAAACTCTTCGTTATTTTCAAAATTCAATCAAAGGCAGTGTATTTCAACAAAAATATGACAACAAAAGGGATAAAGAGACCTAAATTAAAAACTTCCATCAAAATTTCATGTTAATTTATGTTACAACACCAGCTTAATAATGACCTTACTAAATTATTCATTATTTTCAAAATTAATAGAAACAAAGGCAGTATATTTCAACAAAGGGATCTAAGTTTTTAAGACTTGGCTACTGTTTCTAGTAGGTCAAGTACCATGTTATATCTTACATTGCAATGATGAAAATAAAGGGCAATTTCAACCAATTGATAATATTTTTCTCCCTCAGTGCATACAATCATTATATATATATATATATATATATATTTCATTCTCCCCTTCAACATCATATGATGTCCATTTTCTACGTTGGAAAAGATATATACATGTGTGTGTGTGTGTGTGTGTGTGTGTGTGTGTGTGTGTGTGTGTGTGTGTGTGTGTGCGTGTGTGCATGTGTGTGTGTGCATATGTGTGTGTAAATCATTCACCCACTACCCTGGGTGAATATATACGTAATGTCAACTTTTAATCACTTGCAAGCATTTCTAGGCTTCATCACTAATTCAGTTCTTGACCAAATTGAATGCATTTTTTTAGCAACGATGGTCCAGTCCTAAGCTACATTTGGAGATAAAATAATTGAAATTTGGTTCATCAGAGAAAAAGTTAGATCAAAATATGTAAGTTCAAAAATGGGAGAGTTCCTTTGAATCAAAATATCTGTATTTTAAAAGAAAATTATAAATTAATTAGGTTTAAAAGAATGTGCTCATTAAGAAGAATCTTTTGATGAAAACTTTGTTAAAAAAATATTCACCAGGAAAGAAGTAGTGCGACATTAAGTGATGAAAAAAATGGTAATTCCAAAAACTGAATCAAAATAATAGTAAAAGAAAACTACACAATAGTTGTGTTCAAATGAAAGAGCTCTATGCCTATTTTCCAACTTTTCTAACTTCCTAGGCACCAGGCGAATCCACACTATGGCTTATCACTCCATGTCTAATGGAAAGATAGAGCATTTTCATCACCAATTGAAAGCAGCTCTTCAAGCTTATTCCAATTCAGACTGTTGGTTTTACCTGTTGTTTTATTAACAGTTCGCTGTTAAGGACAGCCTGGGATATTCACCAGCAGAACTACTTTACAGTTCGCCCCTTACTCTGCCTTATCAAATGGTTTTAGATACAGCTTCAGCCAATCAACATTTTGATCCAGCAGATTATGTCCATCAATTGCGTAGATACATGATGGAGTTACCCCCATTGACAATGAGACCACAATCAATCAAGTCTTCTGTTTCATCAGATATTCATATATGGATGCATGTATTTATATGCAATGACACAAACATCCATTGCAAACATTGTATACTGGCCCATATCACATATTGAAAGTAAAACCCAAGTTCATGGTGTTGGACATTCACAAGAAACATCAGGCAGTTAACATCAATTCATGGAAGCAGGCTTTTATTGATGCA
The DNA here is from genome assembly GCF_001194135.2 of Octopus bimaculoides. Classification (NCBI taxonomy): domain Eukaryota; kingdom Metazoa; phylum Mollusca; class Cephalopoda; order Octopoda; family Octopodidae; genus Octopus; species Octopus bimaculoides. The sequence goes on along the minus strand of NC_068987.1, from coordinate 48,577,476 downwards.
TATCTCTGTCAACAACATCCTACTTTTTTTCCTACCACATCCTCACTTCTTATGCATACACGACACATCATCCACTACCAATACACTTGTCAATACACCTACTTCTGACAAAATTGTATGACGTGGCATAAGGGTTCATTGGCTGACAAAATATACACACACTTATTATTTTTAGTTAACTTTAAGAAGAGAAAAACAGGCAGGGAAAAGACAAACATTTTCAGTAACATTAACTGTTGAACTTAACATCCAATATGAACTCTGCTGTGAACTTTTTTCCATGGACAATTGTCTTTTATTTGTTAAATGCACATTTTGCATTTATATTTTCCTATTGTTCATGTTATTTTTTCTCATTGTACCTGAATATTTTTCTTCTTTATTACCTCCTTGTTTTCCTCACATGTCTGCAGAAGGGCTGACAGAGCACCGGATTCAATCCCATGTTTTGCCACATAGAAATCACAATTGATTCATGTTCACACTCAAGATTTTATCAAATGAACGGCTGTTGTTCACATAGATAGTTTGGTGGTCTGAGTACAACTTTCTACAAGTGAGGCCTACAGGTACAAGTGATCAAGAAGACACACCACAGCATTGAATATGTATTTGATATGTAAAAACAAGCCCAACTGTCGAGTTTCTAACAAAGATTTTTTGCATGTGTCATATTATGCTGTTTCATCTGAATGTTTCCATTAAGTGTATTGCATAAATACTTTTCCTGTTAATGTAACAAATTATTTTCTAATACATAAAAAGTCTTCCTTGTTACACACCAGTTCTCTACTTTAGTTTTTCTTATCTGGTCAATTTATATAAACTGTATGTGAATGCAGTTTATTTCATTTGAAACTATTACCTAAGATAATAATACATTATCTTTCTTTTTGAAATTCTTTAATTCTTAAAATAGTTTGAAAAAATTAATAGAAGCCCCACTGTGGAAACAATCCACAGAAATAAAATCAGTCTTATAACATGTAGAAACTGGAAAACCCAAAGAAGATCCACACATCCAAATATTGCAACTTCAATACATGCTGTGATAAAGAAACAATATAAAATGATGAGCCCCAGTTTATATATTAGATTTGTGCCAATTACAGCCTTGGTAATTCTGACAGAACAACCAGTCACTTACCTTTCTTGTATCCTTATCTTTCAATATACATGCCCTTAAATTATATTATTATCCAGTTACTGCAAAAATCTGGAGGTTTATTTATAAAGTAGTAGAAGAAAAAGCTTGTGATGAATAAAACTAATATAATAAACTTCCAGATGTTTAGAGGCTGAGTGTTGTGCAGTGGCCCTTCTCTGGATCTAGTCCAGGATATCAGTGTGAATAGCAGCAATACCCTGTTGTGAGCTTCGCTTGAACCTTTTAGAATGTTAGCAGTTATTAGGGGATGAAATATTTTTTTCATTCTAAAGATAAGGGCTAGTCTTTGAAATGCTGTCCTAGGTATGTTAAAGATGTGCTTTCTCCAGGTGAGATCCTTGGTGATAGTGAAGCCCAGTATTTGGAGTGATTGTGAAGGCTCTAGTTCAATGCTGCACATGTTTAAAGGTGTGCTGTGCAGTGGCTCTTTCTTTATATGTTGTTAAAAGATGAGGTTGTCATGGAGGAAGCTCTTTGGGTCTTTGTTCACAGAATGAATGCAGGATTGGTGCATGGTGTGTGGTTGTTAGCTTCTGTTACCTAGGCAACCTCACCAGTAGTAGAGAAGGATGCTTTGAAAGCATGGTAGCTAGAATAAGAACAAGGTGGTAAAACTTCAGAGAGTTACTACCTCTACTGATAACAAGGAGATTCTCTTTTCCAGTGAAGGACAGATTGTATGGTGCTTGTGTACGAACTATGATATTATATGGTAGTGACACATAGGCAGTGAATGCAAATGATGTGCACAGGTTGGAAAGAAATGAAACAAGCATGACCTGCAATGTTAGTTTGGATAAACATTGTGGTACAGATGGACTGAGAAGAAAATTAAGTATAAGAGGAATCAGTCATAGAGAGTAAAAAAAAGCAAGTTTGCCAGTACAGACATGCAATCTGTATGGATAACAGATGGGTAAAGAATTGACAGGAGATCTAAGTGGGAGGTTCCAATGAAAAAGAAAGACCAAGCAAGACAGGGGTGGAAATGATAAAACTTAATTCCATGGTGATGAATCTCACAAAAGAAATAATAAAGGAACACAGTAAGTGGTGGGATGCTGTGTTTTATCATGCAAGTTTGGAAAAATGGACGTAAAGTGATGTATGTATGTATGTATTTATGTATATAAATATGCACATATGTATACATATATATGCATGCATGTATCCGTTTATATAAGTATGTATGTACTTATAAATGTATGTTAATATCCTATGTATATATAACTGCAAACGGATGGCAGAATCAGTTGAACATTAGAGAAAGTTCCTTGTGGCATTTAGTTATTTCCCATTACACCATCATCATCATCATCAAACATCTGATTTCCATGCTGGTATAGGTTGGACAGTTCAACAGGAGCTGGTCAGACTCCAATTGTCTGTTGCAGCATGGTTTCTACAGTTGGATGCCCTTCCTTACAAAGTGTGTTGGGTGCATTTATGCAGCACCAGTAGGAGTGCATTTTATGTGACACCAGCACCTGTAAAAGACAAGTCTGTATGTATGGACAACAGCAATTTTACTTAGCTTGACATATCAAATACAGTAAGTCACCATATCTCTCAGTCCCTTATCATTTCCTCAGTGAAGCCCAGCATCTGAAGATCCTTTCTTACCACTTCATCCTATGTCTTCCTGGGTCTACCCCTTCCCTCCACAATTAGAGGTTGGCACTTCTTTATGCAGCTGTTCTCATCCATACACATCACATGACCAAACCAGTGCAGTCTCCTCTCTTGCATACATCTAATGCCTCTTATACCCAGTTTTCCTCTTAAATCATTTCCACTGTCGTGCATGCACACTGACACTACCCATCCAGCAGAGCATGCTAGCTTCATTTCTTTCAAGCCTTCTGTAGTCAAAGCCCATGTTTCACTGCCATGTAACATAGCTGTATATACACAGGCATCATAAATCTACCTTTCACTCTCAGAGAGAGGCCCTTTGTTACCAACAAAGGCAGAAGCTCTCTGAACTCTGCCCAGCCTGTTCTTATTCTAGCAACTGCACTTCCAGAACTTCCCCCACTGCTAACTTGGTCACTTAGGTAACTAAAGCTATCGACTGCTTCTAATGATCTCTCTGAGCATTTGAGGAAGTCTATTGTCTGTGCGTTTTTAGTGCTTATTGTACCTGCACATTTACCATGCACAATTTTCTGTTAACTTTCCTGTGATGCCACTACACTTATGTGTCCAAAGTTTGCATTGGGTACAATGTATGGCATTTCTACCAACACCCTTCTTACATATCAAGCAGGGCCCTCTCTGAAGGGACTTGTGATTTGTCTGTTTTCCTACTTACTAAGACTTTATTTAGATTCCAGGCTTGCTTCCACACCTGGAATTTCTTATCTAGGTCAGGTAGTGATTCAACTATAAGAACAAAGTCATCAACGTAGAGGAGCTCCCAGGCACAGCTTGTCTAGAATTCTTCTGTTAAGGTCTGGAGGGCTGAGATAACAAGAAGGGGCCGAGAATTGCTTTATGAACTCCTACCTGTACACTGAATTCATTGCTATACTCGTTGCCAACCTTCACTTTACTGGCAGTACCCCTATACAGGACTTGTACAGCTCTCACTAACCACTCATCTATCCCTAGCTTCCACATTGACCACTAGTTAAGGGAGTGAGGGATCCTGTCAAAAGCTTTCTCCATGTTGACAAAAGCCAAGTACAGAGGTTTATTTCTGGTTAAATATTTCTGTAATTGCCTCAACAGGAAGATAGCATCAGTGGTACTTCTATCTGGCACAAATCTAAACTGCATCTCATCTACACTAATTCCCTTCCTAAGTCATTATGTTCTGAAATAAAGATCCTACTTAGATGACTTCATCTTTCCTCCTTTCAAATTTAATAAAATAATAACCAGACAAAGTACTGGGGCCAATGTAATGTAGAAGGACAGTGACCGAACAGGGCTGCAGTCCAATGATTGAGATGAGTAAAAGAATAAAGTAACAGTAACAAATGTAAATTGTTAACATTATAATTTTACAATTGTCTTTAAAGAGATCAACAATTTTATTTAGTATTATTATATATTCTGATAATCATTATCATCATCATCATGTAAAATCCATTAATGCATTGGATGCTTTAACAGATCTGATGAACCAGAAGACTGTTGCGAACTCCAATATTTGCTTTAGCATGGCCTCTACAGCTGGATACCCTTCCTAATGCCAACCATTTTACTGAATGTACTGGATGTTTTTCTTTTTTTTTTGTGGCACTGGCACTAGTGAGTAACTCACAAGACCTTTTGACTGAGGGGGTGGCTGCAGTGAGTAGAGAGGGTAGTGGTTAAAGTATAACAGAGGGACAGGAACAGGTCTCTTTTCTCTGCAAGTTACATGTTCACCCCAGCTGGGAAAATGTTCAATAAATTGTTAACTATGAGAATTGGTTGAAAGGATGATAGCACACTTCATTACAATTTCTTTTTACACATTCTTTATTATTAAATAAACACAACATTGATAAAACACGGAAAATACAAAGAACACACAATGAAAAAAAAGATATGTAATTATCAACATATAACCAAGCTTATTATAATAGAAATATTCAGCTGATTACAGTGTGGTGGTTGTTTTAAAAGTCATTTATCAGATAGTTGAAATCTATCTACAACATACAGAATGACATCATGGATTGGTTCTCATAAATTAAGTGCCAAAATTTGCTTCACAAAAAATTTTTGAAAAGTGATAAAGTTGAGGTTAATATGAATCTATTAGGCTCAACTTGAGAATAAGATGGATGAAACTAACTCTTGAATAATATTTAGAATTTTGGCACAAATCAATGAGGCAACAAGTCAATTATATTGACTCATATTAGTTGAATGATAGGATAATAGTCAAAGACTTCAGTGGGATTTGACTGTAAAGAGCTAGAAGAAATGCTGCTAAGCATTTTGTCCAATGTGCTAAGAATTCTATTAGCTCACCCCACATTAAATCACTGTATCAAGATATTCAGTATTGCATTTATGAAACAATTGTTGTGTAGTTGTGGACAGCTCTGGCCAAACAGCTCAAAATGAATGTTATTTATGGAGGTCAAGAAATACACACTCTATTGAAAATTAAAACATTAAAATATTGTTGTAATCAATATTTCAAACAGACAATGACCATATGGTCTGAAATTAAAACAAAACTACATCTATGTATTTTTCCCCTGGACAAGACACACAACATGCCAGTTGAGCCAACAATGTTCATGTCTAACTGGTGTATTGGATGGCTGGTTAATAACAGAACAGAAATTCTGTTGTAAAAATATGTTCTTCAGAAACATGCAAATATCCACATTATAAAAAAGAAACTCTAAATGCTCAGGTAAAGTCTGATATTTCTTTGAAAGAGTTATTCAATCCTTTTGATACTACAAAAAGAAAGATAGCAGGGTAACACCATTAGTAGGAGAGGTTAGAAAGTTAAAGGGGGAGTAGGACAACAAAACATTGTAGTTAAGTTAAAAGAACAAGACAAGAGAAGATGAAAAAATGAAAAAATTGAAACAATGAAAAAGTGTGAAAGAGTTTCATCCTCCTCCTCTAACTTCCTAACCTCTCCTATTAACAGTGTTATCCTGTTATCCTTCTTTGTATACTATAACCATGTTATCCTTTTGATAGTAAACCATCTGAGACCAGCCTTGGTTCTATCATACAAATTACTGTTTTAAAACAATCTAAATTGAACTTACTTTCATCAAAACTTGATGTTAACATTCCAAATACAAGCTTAATAATGACAAAGTTACTTTACTAAATTCTTCAATATTTTCAAAATGAATTAAAACAAAGGTAGTGGATTTCAACAGAAATATGGTGATAGTAAGAAAAAGGTTAAATATGGAAAATAAGACTAAGTATTTATAAAATATGTAATAAAATGATAATATAAACAAGGTGCAGGAGTGGCTGTGTGGTAAGTAGCTTGCTTACATGGTTCCGGGTTCAGTCCCACTGCGTGGCACCTTGGGCAAGTTTCTTCTACTATAGCCTCGGGCTGACCAAAGCCTTGTGAGTGGATTTGGTAGACGGAAACTGAAAGAAGCCTGACGTATGTATATATATGCATATATATATATGTGTGTGTTTGTCCCCCCAACATCACTTGACAACCAATGCTGGTGTGTTTACGTCCCCATAACTTAGTGGTTTGGCAAAAGAGACCGATAGAATAAGTACTAGGCTTACAAAAAATAAATCCTAGGGTTGATTTGCTCGACTAAAGGCGGTGCTCCAGCATGGCCGCAGTCAAATGACTGAAACAAGAGTAAAAGAGTAAGTTACTTTTTTTTTCTTTTTAATGTCAGACCACTTAACAGGTTACTTGTATCATAGAACCAAGAACTGTCTCAGGCAAGTTGGTATCAAAAGGATTTAACTTTGAAGAAATTTTTAATATTAAAGAATAGTTGTCGCAATATTTTGAACATAAGAAAATAACATTGTTCTGTCGTTTTAATTAAACAATTTAGAGCTAATAAGAGAAATGTCCATTGTGAGATATATTTGAATATAAATTTTGTTGTTTTTTTTTCAATGTTCTAGTAAAATAATAATTAATATAAAAGAAAATTAATGGTTAATTTTTTTAAATATTCATCATAAGTTAATCATAAAAATAAAGTAATTTTGTTTTTCTTTTGTCCTTTCAAATTTGAAACATTGCTTGGAAGTTCTAAAAAGCATCATAGAAACTATGAAAATTGATAGAAAAATTATTTTAAGTATAAAATTGAGAAAAGAAAACATTTTTAGCAATTATTTTCTTTTATAATTTTGTTTTTATTTTTTCAATGAAAATAGCGTTTAACAAATAACGTTTTTTAATTGACATTTGCATGAAATGAAAATAGATAAAAAAAAAAAAACTGTGCATAGTAAAAAATACATAACTAAATACTTTACATTAGGTGACAATAACAAATAAAACAAACAAACAAAGAAATAATACTAGGATGATTGAAATGTTATCACAAATAAAGACCTTTCTGGGAATAATGGAATGCTTACTGTACAGAGCTTAAGATTAATTCCTT
>NC_068987.1:48567489-48570221 GCF_001194135.2 Octopus bimaculoides | reverse complement strand
TATATATATATATATTAATGTTTGCTTTATGTTCAGTTATAATAAAAACAATTTGACATTAATCTGATGGGTTACTCTATACTTTTGTAGAGTACAAATTTATTACTCTTATAAAAGAATGTTGTTGACAGTGACTTTGAAGTTTGAGCCATCTAAGTCCAATGATGGCATAACTGGCTGAAACTTCGAAATCACTGTCAACAACATTCTTGTATGAGAAGTTTATATATATATAATATATACACACCCAGTCAGATATTTAAGAAAAGAAAGAAGTAATGAAACAATACTTCAACTGCCAAAGATACACCATTGAAAGTTTTAAAATGTACAGATTTTTGAAGGTTTATTAAATATGGAAATTAACAAATGAATATTTACAATGGAAATATAAGGATTTTCGTTGTTAATATGAGATGAAATATTGTTGTTAGTATTATTATTAGTAGTTGTGATAGTAAGTTGGAATTAAGTTTTTATGTACACTAAAAATATTTTAGTATAGAACAGAAAAAATGTCTCAACAAAACTTACATATATAATAAAAAAAAAATTAAATAAATATTTCAATATGTTCGCAAGGATTGGGGAATAAAAGGTAAGAAACCTAGTAACACACAATTTTAACCTGGTTTTTTGCTATATCAGTTCATTTATGTAATATAATTTATGCTCTTACAAACAAGAGATAGGGAAAATGAGATTTATTTACCATACCTTGGTAAATGTAGAAGCAGAATATATATTTACATAAGCTTTTGAAAAGAAAAATTATTTTAATTTATAATATCAATGATAAGTAATTAAAAACAAGTCATGACCATGACTTCAGCAACCAATGTCATTCAACTATTATATACAAAGTGAACTTATTTGAAATGAAGAGTAAGACAGTGCACACATTGTCAGTTGACGTGGCTACAATGTGAATAACTGTAAATTTATCCGTCATGTAATGGCTAGGGAGATCAAAGGAAGAGAGGTTATTAATTTGGAAAACTATTGAGATGTTTTGTCTAATCATTAGTGAATGATGTTTGCTGTTAATTAATTTGTTTTTAAAAAAATGTTAAAAGCATTTCTGCAACAAAAAAAAACTTTTAAAAAGTGGTATCAAATGATAAATTAATTAACTATGGAAAACCCAAATCATAAACTAAACTAAATTTTCCAAACAAAAACAAAATTAAATCATGAATACATTCATACATGACTGCTACATGTCATTCTGTCAAACTTTTTAATGAAGGCGGACTGTTACAGTTTGTCAATGACGTTTAGGCCAACCAAACTTGCCACCAAGTAAACTACTGTCATAGTGAACATGTAGTTTAGAGTGAAAAACATGAAAACTGCTGAGAATTTCTCGCTCAATTTTACGAAAATATTTACGAGGTGTAAAGCCACTCCGAAGAGACCTGGCCAGAGTTATTAATCTTGGTCGAAACTTAGCTTCAGACATGAATTTCTTAAAGAATTCAATACGGGAAAAGACTTCCTGTTGTTGTAATGAATGAAGATGCCGAATACTGTTATTCAAAATACTCCCACCAAGACAAAGCTGAAAGTGGTATTCCCAATTCAGTGGCTTAGGAAGTGGAGTAAAACAAAAGCCAACTTCACGTATGGCGAGTAACTGTTTCTCTTTCAATGATGCTAACTTTACAGCAAATTTTTCTAAATACTTTGTAGCAACTTTTTTCTTACAAGACAGGGCAGGAGACAGTGATGACAAAGGTTTAGTAAACATATGTATAACAGATGAGAAATTGTGGCTCATGGGAAATTTGGAACAATTTTCTGGCTTCTTTTTCATACAAAAATGCCGTCGTCGTTTGGAAATTTCAAAGATTATCTTAGACAAAACATTGTCTGCTTTTGTTTCATCTTTCATTACTTTTGGGCATATTATTCGCTGAACTTCTCTGTTTATAGATGTTATATTAGCTACAGTCAAACCTGTAGCAAGAAGTGGAGCAAAAGAGAGTTCATAACCGATATATTCTTCATCAATGTCTAGTATAACATTCTCTTCTTTTTGAATCAGCTTGCCATTCTGTAGTGACTGCAAAGCTAAGTCTTCACGAATCTTCTCGATTTTGGCATAACGTTTAATATGACATTGAGTGTGAGGAATAGATTTCTCTGTGAATGGTGATTTGTTTCCATGTTGTGCAAAGCAAGTTTTTACACCTCTCTTTGAATAACTAATACAAAAGCAGATGGCTGATGTCTTTCCTGGAAGTTTCTTAGCATAATCTCTTGTTGCCCTTCCAAAATATACAAAGACAATGCTGTGGGTTTTTATATGGTTCTTTGTGTCCCATTTTGGCCACACCCATATAGAATGATTGTAGAGACCAGAAATAAGTGCAGACTGTAAATGAGAAAAAAAATAAATAAATGAGAAAAATACAAAATGAAAAACTTTTTAAAGACAAGAAAAATAAAGTATTCATTTCATAAAGTGATGATCAACCTTGTTTCAGTATCTAATGTATTCTATTTAGATGTGCACTTTCAGTTGTATTCATATTCAATTTAGTAAAAAAAATAATAATATTATTTCTTGGAAATCATTATCATTTTATCTTTTTAATTAGAATTAAAATCATATAATTCATTGAGGTGAATTTATATCAGTTCATTTATGTATATATACATATAAATATATAAATATATATATATATATAAGTATACATATAAATATATACAAATATATACATATATAA
>NC_068987.1:48563353-48563986 GCF_001194135.2 Octopus bimaculoides | reverse complement strand
TAAGAGTGAAAAAACTACAGAAGGCTTGTGTTACTTGGTTAAAGTATATATTTAAATTATGCCAGAAAAATGTTAGAAAAATGTTATAAAATCTTTTTGGTATATAAACATTGTATTTTGAGAAATAACCGGTTTCGTGTTGTCTTTCTCTACTTCATTGTGTCGTGTTCGCTCCAGTCTGAGAAAGAAGAGTAACACAAGCCTTCTGTAGTTTTTTCACTCTTATTATCTTTTATACATCCAACCACGTGCTTTCACATACCAACTTTCTCACACATATATATATATGTATATATATATACATACACAGGCGTAGGAGTGGCTGTGTGGTAAGTAGCTTGCTTACGAATCACGTTTCCAGGTTCAGTCTCACTGTGTGGCACTGAAGCCTTGTGAGTGGATTTGGTAGACGGAAACTGAAAGAAGCCCATTGTATATATGTATATACATGTATGTGTGTGTTTATTTTTGTGTGTCTGTGTTTGTCCCCCAAAATCGCTTGACAACTGATGCTGGTGTGTTTATGTCCCTGTAACCTAGCGGTTCAGGAAAAAAGACCAATAGAATAAGTACTAGGCTTACGAAAATAAGTCCTGGGGTCAATTTGCTTGACTAAAGGCGGTGCTCCAGCAT